>NW_021703767.1:90242001-90505777 GCF_005190385.1 Monodon monoceros | reverse complement strand
GCTTTTCTGCATTTATTGAGATGATCATGTGGTTTTTGTCTTTTCTTTTGTTGATATGGTATACCACATTGATTGATTTGCACATGTTGAACCATCTATTGTGTTTTTATCCATTTAGCCACTTTATGTCTTTTCTTTGGAGAATTTAGTCAAATTACATTTAAAGTAATTATTGATAAGTATGGATTTACTCTTGACATTCTGTTCATTTTTTTCCGGCTCTTTTGTAATTCTTTTGTCCCTTTCTTATTCTCTTTCTCTCTTCCTTTGAGAATTGATGATTTTCTGTAGTGGTGTGCTCAGATTCTTTTCTTTTTATCTTTTGTGTGTCCATTACATGTTACTTTGTGGTTACCATTATGTTCATATAAAACATTTATAACAGTCCATTTTAAGTTCATAATAACTTAGGTTCAAACATACCAATGTTCTATATTTTTACTCTCACATTACTCCACTTTTTTTTTCACACACACACACTATATTTTATTTTTACAAGAGATAAATAAACTGACACCAGGCATTGTAAATGGATGACCACAACAAAAGTGACAATGATTGCAATTACCAAACATGAAAGACACTAATACTATGTCATAATATTGAAATTCAGTCCAGTAATCTTCCACTGTAATAGGTCCTTTACTTTGCATTGAAAATTGATTTGTATACTTTTTACCTCTGAGTCCTTGTGGGATTTTTTTCTTTTTATTCAAACAGAAAGTCACAAAAATTATAATCATCCTCATCAGTCCACTCAGTCCCATGTAATTAATTTTTTTTCATCTTGATCTTTTGTTAGCACTTTTATGAATTCATCAGTTTTCCATTAGAGTTCTGAAAATGCTTATTCATTCAGTTCAGCAGTATAGTCATTTACCAGAAACCTGTACTTGTCAGAGACTTTTCCATGAATTCCTTGAAGATGAAACCCTTTTATAGAAACATTTTTGCAAAAGCATCAGAATACACCCAGAACTGTCTGTAAATGACAAAAGACTTAAAAATGACCACGGTTAAAGATTTGATGAAAGTTCATAATAATGCAATTGACAATTGTTATTTCTGAGATATACATTTTAAAGTAATAACTAGAATTATGACTTATAATACCAGAACATATAAGATTTTTAGAAATTTCATGTAATGTCTGAAAAATTTCTATTAATATATTCATATAAATAACCCAAAGAAAGTTTAGTATTAGTTGTTTTGTTTGTTTGTTTATACTGCAGGTTCTTATTAGTCATCAATTTTATACACATCAGTGTATACATGTCAATCCCAATCGCCCAATTCAGCACACCACCATCACCACCCCTCCAAGGTTTTCCCCTCTTGGTGTCCATACGTTTGTTCTCTACATCTGTGTCTCAACTTCTGCCCTGCAAACTGGTTATTCTGTACCATTTTTCTAGGTTCCACATACATGCGTTAATATACGATATTTGTTTTTCTCTTTCTGACTTACTTCACTCAGTATGACAGTCTCTACGTCCATCCAAGTCTCAACAAATGATTCAATTTAATTCCTTTTTATGGCTGAGTAATATTCCATTGTATATATGTACCACTTCTTCTTTATCCATTCGTCTGTCGATGGGCATTTAGGTTGCTTCCATGACCTAGCTATTATAAATAGTGCTGCAATGAATACTGGGGTGCATGTGTCTTTTTGAATTATGACTTTCTCTGGGTATATGCTCAGTAGTGGGATTGCTGGATCATATGGTAATTCTACTTTTAGTTTTTTAAGGAACCTCCATACTGTTCTCCATAGTAGCCGTATCAATTCACATTCCCACCACAGTGCAAGAGGGTTCCCTTTTCTCCACACCCACTCCAGCATTTGTTGTTTGTAGGTTTTCTGATGATGCCCATTCTAACTGGTGTGAGGTGATACCTCATTGTAGTTTTGATTTGCATTTCTCTAATAAGTAGTGACGTTCAGCAGCTTTTCATCTGCTTCTTGGCCATCTGTATGTCTTCTTTGGAGGAATGTCTATTTAGGTCTTCTGCCCATTTTTGGATTGGGTTGTTTGTTTCTTTAATATGGAGCTGCATGAGCTGTTTATATATTTTGGAGATTAATCCTTTGTCCGTTGATTCGTTTGCAAATATTTTCTCCCATTCTGAAGGTTGTCTATTCGTATTGTTCATGGTTTCCTTTGCTGTGCAAAAGCTTTGAAGTTTCATTAGGTCCCATTTGTTTATTTTTGTTTTTTTTTTCCATTACTCTAGGAGGGGGATCAAAAAAGATCTTGCTGTGATTTATGTCATAGACGGTTCTTCCTATGTTTTCCTCTAAGACTTTTATAGTGTCCAGTCTTACATTTAGGTCTCAAATCCATTTTGAGTTAATTTTTGTGTATGGTGTTACGGAGTGTTCTAATTTCATTTTTTACATGTAGCTGTCCAGTTTTCCCAGCACCACATATTGAAGAGGCTGTCTTTTCTCCATTGTATATCTTTGCCTCCTTTGTCATAGATTAGTTGATCATAGGTGCGTGGCTTTATCTCTGGGCTTTCTATCTTGTTCCATTGATCTATGTTTCCGATTTTGTGCCAGTACCATATTGTCTTGATTACTGTAGCATTGTAGTATAGTCTGAAGTCAGGGAGTCTGATTCCTCCAGCTCCGTTTTTTTCCCTAAAGAGTGCTTTGGCTATTCGGGATCTTATTTGTCTCCATACAAATTTTAAGATGATTTGTTCTAGTTCCATAAAAAATGCCATTGGTAATTTGATAGGGATTGCATTGAATCTGTAGATTGCTTTGGGTAGTATAGTCATTTTCACAATACTGATTCTTCCAATCCAAGAACATGGTATATCTCTCCATCTGTTGATATCATCTTTAATTTCTTTCATCAGTGTCTTATAGTTTTCTGCATACAGGTCTTTTGTCTCCCTCAGTAGGTTTATTCCTAGGTATTTTATTCTTTTTGTTGAAATGGTAAATGGGAGTGTTTCCATAATTTCTATTTCAGATTTTTCATCATTAGTGTATAGGAATGCAAGAGATTTCTGTGTATTAATTTTGTATCCTGCAACTTTACCAAATTCATTGATTACCTCTAGTAGTTTTCTGGTGGCATTTTTAGGATTCTTTATGTATTGTATCATGCCATCTGCAAACAGTGACAGTTTTACTTCTTTTCCAATTTGTATTCCTTTTATTTCTTTTTCTTCTCTGATTGCTGTGGCTACGACTTCCAAAACTATATTGAATAATAGTGGTGAGAGTGGACATCCTTGTCCTCTTCCTGATCTTAGAGGAAATGCTTTCTTTTTTTCACCATTGAGAATGATGTTTGCTGTGGGTTTCTCATATATGGCCTTTATTACGTTGAGGTAGGTTCCCTCTATGCCCACTTTCTGGAGAGTTTTTATCATTAATGGGTGTTGAATATTGTCAAAACCTTTTTCTGCATCTATTGAGATGATCATATGGTTTTTCTTCAATTTGTTAATATGGTGTATCACATTGATTGATTTTCATATATTGAAGAATCCTTGCATCCCTGGGATAAATCCCACTTGATCATGGTGTATGATCCTTTTAAAGTGTTGTTGGATACTGTTTGCTAGTAATTTGTTGAGGATTTTTGCATCTATTTTCATCAGCGATATTGGTCTGTAATTTTCTTTTGTGGTAGTACCTTTGTCTGGTTTTGGTATCAGGGTGATGGTGGCCTCATAGAATGAGTTTGGGAGTGTTCCTTCCTTTGTAATTTTTTGGAAGAGTTTGAGAAGGATGGGTGTTAGCTCTTCTCTAAATGTTTGTTAGAATTCACCTGTGAATCAATCTGGTCCTGGCCTTTTGTTTGTTGATAGATTTTTAATCACAGTTTCAATTTCATTACTTGTGATTGGTCTGTTCATATTTTCTGTTTCTTCCTGGTTTGGTCTTGGAAGGTTATACCTTTCTAAGTATTTGTCCATTTCTTCCACGTTGTCCATTTTATTGGCATAGAGTTGCTTGTAGGAGTCTGTTAGGATGCTTTGTATTTGTGCAGTGTCTGTTGTAACTTCTTGTTTTTCATTTCTAGTTTTATTGATGTGAGTCCTCTCTTTTTCTTGATGAGTCTGGCTAATGGTTTATCAATTTTGTTTATCTTCTCATAAAACCAGCTTTTAGTTTTATTGATCTTTGCTATTGTTTTCTTTGTTTCTATTTCATTTATTTCTGCTCTGATCTTTATTATTTCTTTCCTTCTGCTAACTTTGGGTTTTGTTTGTTCTTCTTTCTCTAATTCCTTTAGGTGTAAGTTTAGATTTTTTATTTGAGATTTTTCTTGTTTCTTAAGGTAGGCTTGTATAGCTATAAGCTTCCCTCTTAGAACTGCTTTTGCTGCATCCCATAGGTTTTGGATCATCGTGTTTTCATTGGCATTTGTCTCTAGGTATTTTTAAATTTCCTCTTTGATTTCTTCAGTGATCTCTTCGTTGTTTAGTAACATATTGTTTATTCTCCATGTGTTTGTGTTTTTTACCTTTTTTTCCCTGTATTTCATTTCTAATCTCATAGTGTTGTGGCCAGAAAAGATGCTTGATATGATTTCAGTTTTCTTAAATTTACTGAGGCTTTATTTGTGACCCAAGATGTGATCTATCCTGGAGAATGTTCCATGCACACTTGAGAAGAAAGTGTGATATGCTGTGTTTGGATGTAATGTCCTATAAACATCAATTAAATCTATCTGGTCTATTGTGTCATTTAAAGCTTCTGTTTCCTTATTTATTTTCATTTTGGATGATCTGTCCATTGGTGTAAGTGAGGTGTTAACGTCCCCCACTATTATTGTGTTACTGTCGGTTTCCTCTTTTATAGCTGTTAGCAGTTGCCTTATGTATTGAGGTGCTCCTCTGTTGGGTGCATATATATTTATAGTTGTTATATCTTCTTCTTGGATTGATCCCTTGATCGTTATGTAGTGTCCTTCCTTGTCTCTTGTAACATTCTTTATTTTAAAGTCTATTTTAAGTGATATGAGTATAGCTACCTCAGCTTTCTTTTGATTTCCATTTGCATGGAATATCTTTTTGCCTCCCCTCACTTTCAATCTGTATGTGTCCCAAGGTCTGTAGTGGGTCTCTTGTAGACAGCATATATATGGGTCTTGTTTTTGTATCCAGTCAGCAAGCCTGTGTCTTTTGGTTGGATCATTTAATCCATTCATGTTTAAGGTAATTGTCGATATGTATGTTCCCATGACCATTTTCTTAATTGTTTTGGGTTTGTTTTAGTAGATCCTTTTCTTCTCTTGTGTTTCCCACTTAGAGAAGTTCCTTTAGCATTTTTTGTAGAGCTGGTTTGGTGGTGCTGAATTCTCTTAGGTTTTGCTTGTCTGTAAAGCTTTTGATTTCTCCATCAAGTCTGAACGAGATCCTTGCTTGGTAGAGTAATCTTTGTTATAAGTTCTTCCCTTTCATCACTTTAATTATATCATGCCACTCCCTTCTGGCTTGTAGAGTTTCTGCTGAGAAGTCAGCTGTTAACCTTATTGGAGTTCCCTTATATGTTATTTTTTGTTTTTCCCTTGCTGCTTTCAGTAATTTGCGCTTCCTGGACTTGGGTGGCTCTTTCCTTTCCCATGTTAGGGAAGTTTTCGACTATAATCTCTTCAAATATTTTCTCTGGTCCTTTCCCTCTCTCTTCTCCTTCTGGGACCCTTATAATGTGAATGTTGTTGCGTTTAATGTTGTCCCAGAGGTCTCTTAGGCTGTCTTCATTTCTTTTCATTCTTTTTTCCTTTTTGTGTTCTGCAGCAGTGAATTCCACCATTCTGTCTTCCAGGTCACTTATCCGTTCTTCTGCCTCAGTTATTCTGCTGTTGATTCCCTCTAGTGTACTTTTCATTTCAGTTATTGTATTGTTCATCTCTGTTTATTTGTTCTTTAATTCTTCTATGTCTTTGTTAAACATTTCTTGCATGTTCTCAATCTTTGCCTCCATTCTTTTTCTGAGGTCCTGGATCATCTTCATTATCATTATTCTGAATTCTTTTTCTGGAAGGTTGCCTATCTCCACTTCATTTAGTTGTTTTTCCTGGGGTTTTATCTTGTTCCTTCATCTGGTACATAGCCCTCTGCCTTTTCATCTTTTCTATCTTTCTGTTAATGTGGTTTTTGTTCCACAGGCTGCAGGATTATAGTTTTTCTTGCTTCTGCTGTCTGCCCTCTGGTGGATGAGTCTACTTAAGAGGCTTGTGTAAGTTTCCTGATGGGAGCGACTGGTGGTGGGTAGAGCTGACTGTTGCTCTGGTGAGCAGAGCTCAGTAAAAGTTTAATCCACTTGACTGTTGATGGGTGGGACTGGTTTCCCTCCCTTTTGATTCTTTTGCCTGAGGCAATCCAACACTGGAGCCTACCTGGGCTCTTTGTTGGGGCTTATGACAGACTCTGGGAGGGCTCATGCCAAGGAGTACTTCCCAGAACTTCTACTGCCAGTGTCCTTGTCCCCATGGTGAGCCACAGCTCCCCCCCCGCCCCGCCCACTGGTCTCTGCAGTAGACCCTCCCACACTAGCAGGTAGGTGTGGTTCCGTCTCCCCTGGGATCACTGCTCCTTCCCCTTGGTCCTGATGTGCACACTACTTTGTGTGTGCCCTCCAAGAGTGGAGTCTCTGTTTTCCCCAGTCCTGTCGATATCCTGCAATCAATTCCCACTAGGCTTCAAAGTCTGATTCTCTAGGAATTCCTCCTTCCATTGCCATACCCCCAGGTTGGGAAGCCTGATGTGGGGCTCAGAACCTTCACTCCAGTGCGTGGACTTCTGTGGTATAAGTGTTCTCCAGTCTGTGAGTCACCCACCCAGTAATTATGGGATTTGATTTTACTTTGATTGCACCCCTCCTACCTTCTAATTGTGGCTTCTCCTTTGTCTTTGGATGTGGGGCATCTTTTTTGGTGAGTTCCAGTGTCTTCCTGTTGATGATTGTCCAGCAGCTAGTTATGATTCTGGTGTTCTCGCAAGAGGGAGTGGGAGCACATCCTTCTACTCCGCCATCTTGGTTTAAGAGCACGTTCCTCCACTTTTTGTTTTTGATGTCAAGTTTATCTTTTATCTTGTAAATCCATTAAAATTATTATCATTATAGTCATTTTTAATACTCTTGTCTTTTACCCTTCATTTATAAGTGATTTGACAACCACCATGAAAGAGTATTCTAAATTTAACTATATATTTACCTTTACTAATGAAATATATATTTCCATATGTTTTCCTATTCCTAATTAGTATCCTTTCATTTCAGCTTGAAGAATTTCCTTTAACTTATCTTCTAAGACATCTCCTGGTGATGAACTTCTTTATGTTTTGCTTGTCTGGAAAACTCTTTTAACTCCCTTTCAATTTTGAAGGAAACTTTGCTGGGTAGAGTATTTTTAGTTAGCTTAGGAGTTTTTTTCTTTCAGCTCTTTGAATATATCATCCCAGTCTCTCCCAGCCTACAAAGTTTCTGCTGAAAAATCTGCTGAAATTCTTATGGAGCTTCCTTGTATGTAGCAGTTTGTTTTTTCTCTTGCTGCTTTTAAGATTTTCTCCTTGTCTTTAACTTTGACAGTTTAATTTTAATGTGTCTCTATGTGGGTCTGTTTGGATTCATCTCATCTGGAACCATCCAAGATTCATAGATCTGGATGTCTGTTTCTTTCCCTAGGAGAGGGAATTTTTTAGCCATTATTTCTTTTCTTTTTCTTCTTTTTTTTAAAGTGATCTAGTCCTACTGTTTTCCTTTTTCTTTCTTTCTTTTTTTTTAATTGAAGTATAGAGATTTACAATATTTTGTTAGTTTCAGGTGTAGTCATTATTTCTTTGAATAAGCTTTTTGCCCCTTTCTTCTCTCTCTCTTCTTCTTCAGGACCCATATAATGCAAATATTGATGTGTTTGATGGTGTCCCATATGTACCTTACACCATTTTAACTCTTTTTCACTTTTTTCCTTTTTGCTCCTCTGATTCGATGAATTCCACTGCCCTGTCTCCAAGTCCATTGATCCTTTCTTCCACTTGATCTAGTCTTCTGCTGAACCTTCTATTGAATTTTTCAGTTCGGTTATTGTATTCTTCAGCTCTGTGATTTCTGTTTGGTATTCCTTATATTTTCTCTGTCTTTATTGAAATTCTCACTTTGTTAATGTGTTGTTCTCCTGACTTTGGTGAGCAAATTTATGATGGTACTTTGAACTGTTTATCAGGTAAATCAGTTATCTTCATTTCATTAAAGTATGTTTCTGAAGTTTTATCTTATTCTTTTGTTTGGAACTTATTTCTTTGTTTCTTCATTTTCTTGGATTCTCTATGTTGGTTTCTGTGAATTAGATGAAACAGCCACTTCTTCCATTCTTGAAGAATGGTCTCATGTGGGATATGAAGCTTATCATTCAGCCCAGCCCTAGCTCTCAGTTGTATCTCAAACCTTTGTGATTGTCCAAGCCTCCTCCTTTTTTTTAGTGGCTCCCAGTAGTCGATGGTATGCTAATATCTGTTAGTGTCCCAAAGGGGAAGATCTCAGTCAACACCTAGATGTAGGCTAATTAGAAGCCAAACTCTCAGGGAGCAGCTTTTGAAATATGCAAATAAACAGGGAGAATGCTGAGATGGAATCTATTGGCTTCCCTGATCTCCAGGGAGGATTGCATTCTGTCCCTAGAGCTAAATTAGAGGTATGACCCTCAGGCAGCAACTTTTAAAGTATTCAAATAGGCCTCTTTCAGGGAAAGGCTGGGAGATGGGCATTTTCCTCTGTACTAAGCTATAGGTAGAGAACCAAAGTGAGTCCTCTTGAGTCCATTAGGAACTGTTTCTTTGTTGGCTGTAGTGCTGTATATCTTGTGGACACAGCCCTGTTGGCTTTCAGGGCTAGATGTTTTGGGGGTTTGAGCCTTGGATGGAAGTCTTAAAAGTTGGGGTACTAGATGTTGGGTCAAAACCCTTTTCTCCTAAAGGAGAAATTGGGAGTTGGGAGTTCCTTCCCTATTGTATGTCACTGTGATGGGGTGGGTTTTATGGCAGGAGTGTGTCTCAGCCTCTCTTATTCATTTCAATGTGGATTTTTTTGTTGTTCCTCCAATGTGTAGGAGTCACTCAGCTGGATTTTTCATCGGGAATTGTTTCATGTACAGCTGTAGATTCGATGTATCTATGGGAGGAGGTTAATTTAGGGACTTCCTATGTTACCATCTTGGACCACAACCTAGTAAGGTTTATACTCAGTGGTTTCAATGCAGGAGTAATTCTATCACTATCTGCCTCTAGGCTTGGCAGGATAATTAAATGAGGTAATGAAATGAGTATATAGCATTTTGAAAAGAATGGGGCCTTATATAAATATAAGGAAAAGTTACTTTGGCATGCCTGAATAAGAGTGAATTCCAGAATGGGCAAGAAGAGTATGCAGTATGGCTCATCTCTTCTCACTGCATGGCAAAGCATATACAAATCTCCCCCTTGCTTATGAAGCTGCAAATAAAGCTGATTTACTTGAAACATTCTATTGTAGGCCAGGTGCCTCGGAAGTCCCAGTATTTGTTGCCAGCTTCTTTTTGAGACATAGCAAGGTGGCTGGTTTATATTCCAGTTGTTCTAGCTGCCAAATGACTCAGAAAGCCAAAACAAAACAACTTTCTTCAGCAACACACAGAGAAGTTGCCTTTCTCCTCCCTCCCCGTTCTTTCATTTTAATCTTTTGTAATGTGTGGTTTCCAGATTCCAAAAGTGTAAATGAAACATGTCTGTTTTATGGTTTTTATTCTCCAGGGCAAATTGGAAAAAGAAACCATAATGCCTCTTAATCTTCTTTAAACCTTCCTTTTACAAATAATTTATTTCCAAATATTGGTGTTCTTTGCATGATTTGCTTGGGGTGGAGTGGGATAGAAACAGGATTCATATCAACATATTGCATACAATGCTTTTTTCCTAAAGTACAGCGTAATCAAAGTAGATAGTTTCGCAGGATTTTTGTGATCATATGATGGAGATAAAACGCTGCAAAAGTACCTTAGACATTTGGGGAGAAGTGGTTGTTGCATTTGGGAGAAAAATACCTCAAAGAAATAAAAGGATCTCAGAGGTGTTTCATTTTCCTACTCCTAAGAAATACATTTCCTTAAGCAGGTAGAATAAGAACCAAATTGAATTGTACTTTCATCATGATATAAATTGTTCAAACAACTGGGAAATATAACTTTTAAATACTAAATGGAATTTGACCCTTGTTAAATATGTAGATTTGAATATTTAACATCACATTTTCCTTGTAAGTTATTTCTTTTATGTATTCTTTACCATCTCAAGTTAGTGTGCTGATTTCCCCTGTGTAGTTTCACGAGACAATGTTTTCATTCACTAACATTTCATAATGCATTAATAACATCAACACAGCCAGATTTCCCTGCGTGCCATCTTCAGTGTTATAAAAGATGTAGGGGCATTTGTTAAACCCAGGTAAATATTAAATATCATTTGGGGATGGGGGAGTAACAATGTCATTTGCCACCAGCCCTAAGTTCCTTTGAGATGTATAAAAATGCATATGAGTCGTTCAGTCTATTAAGCAGATGCTAGTTCAGCTGTAGTGCATATGCTGGTTTTCAGTTGGAGTGCAGTGGTGGAGACATATGCATGTGTGAAAATTCCAGGTATGAGTTTGGGGGATGCCATTTAAATTTTTTTGAATTTAATTTAAACATTGATCTCCGAGATGTATAAATGGTATTAAATTTTGGAAAGCTGATTACAAATATAGCAAAGCATGAAGGAAAATAGTATGTGGAATATAAAGGATTTTTAAAATTAAATTATATCTTACATGAAATAAATTGATCATTAATTTTGTCTGGAATTTTACTTGGTCCAATAATCAGCTATTGATTTGCAGTTGTTCTTGATTGTTTTATCATGTGACATTCTGAACTGTTTTATAAAGAATTGTTTTAAAGTTTACATATTACAACTCCTTCAACTAGGGAAGCTATTTCTTAATATTCTAGCCCAAAAGGAAGAAAATATTATATTTCCTTATACTATTCTGAAACATGAAAAATATACTGAAGATTTTTTTTTCTTTACAGGAAAACAAAGTTTTAAAAAGTTTTAAAAGAAAAAGAGATTTTATAAAAATAAATTTACACTGTGTTTTCTTACTCTAGATAAGTGTATAAAAGTGTATGAAATCATGGAAAAAAAAAAACCCTTAATATTAATTGCTAGTGTTTTTTTCTTTTTCTTTCAGCTCTCAGGAGAAGTGATTTTACAAATTGCCAACGAACCAGTTCTGCCCTTTAATGCTCTCGATATAGCTTTAGAAGTTCAAAACAGCCTTAAAGGTAATTTTTCTTTGAATTATAGTAATTTTAGCAATGAATAATTGTTCAACTAATTGTGAACAAGGAATAGATAAAGTTATCCACTATCTTACTAGCTATGGCAATGTAGCATTTCCCTTCCTATAGAGGACAATCATGAGAAGGGCTTAGAAGAATGTGGGCTACCATGTCAACAAGAATGAGGTATACCTAATATTCAGTTATTTGAAACAAGACTGGCCCAGAAGTTTGTCCTTTGGGATTGGTTTCCATGAAGTATGGGCTGGGTCCATTTGACTGAAGTGTTGGCTCATCCTAGATTAAGGATGACAAAGAGGAAACCAGGAAATTATTTCCACAGTCTCTATTTAAGTTCCTTCCTGTTTAAATCTCTCTCTCTCTCTCTCTACAGAATTCTAACACCACCTAATAATTATCCTTATTTTCCCTTTATCTATATACAAATCTTTCACCTAAACTTCTAGTTTGTCACCATTCACCAAACACAAAGGGCAGTATTGTAATTAAATAAATGCACCCTCCTTCTCTTCTTTGAGCCACACATCTTACTATCAGATCATTTGTAGACATGTATTTCTCAATATAAATGCCAATATTTTCACTATAGAACTTAAGCAGTAATTCTTGGAAAATGGATCACTCTAAAGAGCCAAATATTTCTAGTATATGAAACTTTATTACTTTTATTTTTAAATTTTGACTACCTGGGTTGATTCTTAATCCAGAGACTACTACAAAACAATATTTTTCTCCCTCAGTGATTCTTATTACTTTTATTATAGTGACTGTGTAAAACCATGACCTTGGGCACAATTGAGCTGTTTAGGGCTATTTTGCACCCATACTAAATGGCCTCATATTGCTCTGCTTTTGGTATATTTAAGCTAGTCTCTATTTTTTCTACTTTTGTCAAGCTTCTTCTTTTTATTGTCATGAGTGTCACTATCTGTAGCAGTTACTCTGTTCTCCACTTATAATTTTCTATTCCTAGAATATTTCTTAGAAACTGAGTAATCAAGTATATGGTATTTTACAAAATAAGAACAATATGGGCATAAATAAAGGGTTAAAGACTTCTGTGAATAATATATTTTTTGCAAGGATTTCTTTTAAGCAACTGTTTTATTTTTTCTGTAGACTGTTTTGCTTTTCTTTAGTTCTCATTTTTTCACTTTAAAAATTCAGTTGCTACTGCATATTATACATAAAACTTTCAAAGAACAAAAAGAGGAGACTATTATTTGTATTACATAAAGATTTGTTCATCTATAAAGAATAATTCTCATGCATAGAAAGGAGCCTCAAGGAGTATACTGTGAAATAGAAACATTATACCATAGAATTATGAATGATTTACAAGTTGCTTTTCTGAGTTCAAATCTACATAAATGTTTAATACCATTGTAATAAAAATATGAAGAGATATTTTAAAAATTAAACAAAGCCAGCAAAAACAATAACAATACTGTCATTTTAAATTCCAAATTCTATTTTCTTTTTAAATAATTGGGTTTATTTTTTGAATCCATAAGTAATATTATAGCATTATCATTCCTATATGAGCATTTTAAGTAATGTAGGCTACTTCTGAAGGTCAGAAAAAAGTCCTAAAGGGTCATTGTTAGAATTATATTATTACTCTGTTTCTTTGTGGGTAGTTAGGAATCCCTTTGAAAATCCAAAGAAAAGTATGGTCTCTCTCCTCAGAAAATTACACTTGTACAAAAAGCTTTGCATATAACCCCCATAGACTTTACAGGATCTCTTGAACCCATTTACTCATTCATTTAACAAATATTGAGCACCTACTGTATGCCTGGTACACTTATATGACCAAAAAAACAAAAACATAAAACCCAGCCACTAAGTAAACAAATAAAATTAAAATCTCTTCTCCTGAGAAACATACATGCATGGTAGAACAAAATTTGCATAAGTCAAAGCAATTTTTAAGTTAGCTTTATGCTCAAACTGTTCCCTAATATCAATCACTTTGGAGTAAATTTGCATTTTCAAAATAAGTGTTAAAGAGCAGAACTGACTGTGGTTGTATCCAGAGGAGAAATTTCGTGTGGGAATATAAATTTGAGAGCTGTCCCAAATGAGATTTCTGAGGGGTTGAGTGCGGATAAAGGACAGAAAAGGTTCAAGGTTTCTGGGCACTCCTGAATTTAGAAATTGGGGAAAGGGGAATCAGAGGAGGAGACTAAGAAGGAGCAGACAAAGAGTAAGAGACAAACTCGGTGAATGTGATAACCCGAAGCCAAGTGAATAAACGCTTTCAAAGAGGAAGGAGTGATTCACTCTGTCAAGTACCGCCACAGGTTAAGAAAAATTAGGACTGAGAATTGACTGCTGGATTTAGCAATTTGGAGGTCACTGGTGAGCTCAACAAAAACAATTTTAGTTGAATGGTATATGAAACAGTCTGATTAGAGGGTTCAAAATAGAATGGGAGGTGATAAATTGGGGACAGGTGATGGTAGATGAAAGCATGGAGTTGAGAATGGTTAGCATGTTTTTATTTTGATGAGAATGATCGGATGGAGAGTGAAGATTTGATTTAGAAGAGTGAAAGGAGAATTGCTGGAATTATTTCTTTGACTAGAAGCTGCACAAAGTGGAGGACATTGCCTTAGTTATGAATGCGGTTGTCCACCCATAAAAATGTGAAGGAAGGCAGAGCATATGGCACATGGGTAGATGTAGTGCTGGGAGCTCTTCGCAAGTCTCCTTAGATTGTAAAACACAATAAAATAGTTGTTTGAGAAGGTGGTAGAGTGAATGAACTATGAAAATGGGATTCGTCTTTTGGGCAACGTTAAGCACTCAAAAGAAATATATTTTACATGAGATAATTCAACATAATTGTGTATCTTTTTCCAGCTTTCAGCTCGGGATTCAGGCATAAAGCAGGCAGAGTTGGATTTAATCAGAGCTAGGGTTTTGCTGGGAGAGGGTAATGAACTAGATAAGGTAAGGAAAAATGAGAGTGTCTGCAAAGGAGCATTCATAGCGATGGACTGATGTATCTAAACTGGGTATAGAATAACACGAGGATGCAAAGGGAAAGAGGGTGAACATGAATAAAGGAGGATGGATAGACTTTATTTATTGGCGAAATCAAAGAATTAAGAAAAAATAAGCTGAAAAGACCAGCAAATGGGATTATTGAAAATTTGACCATATAAAGAGTGCAGATATTGGTAATGACAGTGTACGGGCTGAGGTATGACCATGGAAGTATGGTAGCTGATCAATACAGGAAAAGAGGTTATGGAGAAGAGAGGCCAGACTATGTCTACATGGATATTGATATTGTCAAGAACTAAGATAGGAGTAATTTTTTTAAGAGAGAGTGACTGAGCCAGGAGCTAAAATCTTCAGAGAATGAGCAGCAACTTAGAGACACCTCATATTGTTCTTCTATGGCTAGTGGTACAAAGGGTGTGGGAGAAAAAAGAGCTACCGCCTGAGAGGGCTGCAGTAGGAGAAATGTCAACAGGGAGAGCCAGGTTTCAGTTAAGGCAAAAAGGTAAAGAAAACGGTCTGAAAATAGATGAGATTAATAATCCTTTCTTTAACAGTTATATCTCAAAGCATGTAATTACAGGGGGAAAAAAACAAACCTCAGTCGTTCTACAATGATTTCCACTGCAGGCCAGACATGGCAAAGTCTAGATGAACCTCTCCCCAAAATCCCAGGTTCTCAGTTGGATGAGCCAGGAGCATTTTGGCTTCTTGCTGTTATATTGGACCATTTCTTCTTTAGTTATTAGTTATTTTTGAGTTTTGTTTCTTTTGATGTGAAATTACTTGGGTCTCCCTGTCACTTTCACTCTGAAAGATGTGGCCAGACTTGAGATGTACCCATACTAAGAAGACAAAGCAAAACAAAAAAAAAAGTAACCCCCAAAATGGGCAAAAATTATTCTTTTACCATGACCTACATATAAGTATTTGATCAAGGGGATATGAGTTGTCACCTTTAAGCTATACATTTTTGTATTTTAGTTATCATGATTCAAAATTATTTGAATTATCTGTACTATAGTAAAAGGTTATTCAAATATTCGCTAAATTGTAGGCGATTTGTTTTACCTGTTCTATTTTGACTACTTTGGTTTTAACCTTATTTTTAAAATAGAATACTTTAATGTACTAATGTGTAAATAATGGACACCACTTATCAACAACTAAATAAATATTTCAGTTTCAGTTTTAACTACAATGCTAGACGACTTCATTAGCTAAATAGTGTTCCTGTAGCATGTTAAATGAAACATATAATTTTACTGCTTAATACAAGCTTTAATTGTTGATATATTTTCTTATTTTGCTATGACAGTTAATGGTGATTAGTCTTAAATTCTCAATTACAGTTTAAAAAGAAAGACCTTCAAGGCTGAACTATAAAATACTGTTTCTCCTTACTGCAGAGAGTATAAGTATGAAGGTCTCTGAAACCCAATTGCATTTTCAACAGTGTAATTTTTACCCCTTGACAACCAGCCATCTTGTTTATTTATTACACAGTTTATGGTAGCAGCAGACCATTCTCTATCATTCTTACAACCACCAGAAAAAAGAATAATTTACCAGTGAATAATTTGTTTGAGTTGATTTATTGGTTGGTTCCTGAAAGCTCATTTTGACTGAGTGACCTTGGCTCTTAATATTTGGTCAATGCCAAGCACATAATAGTTAGAGAATGAATATTTATACATGGTGCATGGGGATATAGTGTAAATAGTGACAGATAAGATAACTGACATGCTTCAGATGTATTTGTGACAAATAAAAGTATGTCCAAAAAACGCACATACAAGGCAATGGTACGAGTTTATGGGGGCAAGGGAAGGTGTCAAGAATAAGTATCACCACACCCTTGAACCTGGAAGCTGACTAAGGAGTGAGAACTAATGACCTTACTAAGTTTACTGTTTCTCACTTTATCCACTTTTTAATGCAAAAATAGCATTTCAAAATAATTAACAGCTATATAATTCTGATGCTTTTAATTTAATATCTACTATTTTTCTTTGCCAGAATTTTAGATGTAATTATTTAGCATGATTGTAAAAACGACAAATGACCAAATAAAGTAAAAGTCATGTTCATTTGATCTGGCTACGTACACATTTATTTAGTGCAACCAGACCCAGCAGGAAACGTAATTTCGAACTCTGTGGCTTGTTGCCACCTCCTGATTGTCTCACTAAATGTCAAATGGTTGTTGGCAGCATTTCCCACTGTTCTTTAAAAAACAGACAATGCTGATTTGATCTTTTTTTTTTATTAGCTTTGATAATTCATTAGTGTCAATCACTTCATTTTAGGAGGAGGGATAGTATTTCAAGGTGATGATGCCACTGAGGCAAGCACTATGATTTCTGTTAGATTTGTAGTGTCATATTTTCAAGTGTCACTTTGGTTCTTTTCTACAATCACAAGTGATGGGGGCCCATCTAATGTCCTTTTTTGTTCTTCTTCTTTCTGAGTAATGTAAGATGAATTTTGAAGTTTGCAAAATTAAGAGTGCACTTTATAAATTGCATGAGTCTAGTCCTCAGCCCATCTGTCCCCAGTCTTGGTTTTAATGACCGCCAATTCAAACTCTGGACTGGCCTATAGATAGTAAAGGATGGGCGCCCTGGGTACCTGGTCTGTGCTCTCCCTGAGAAATCTAAAGCAGACCATCTAAAATCCAAACAGTCCTAGGGAAAGATCTTGTTCCTGTGGGAACTCTGAACCATGCTAGATTTTTCGTGGTCTGAACTGGCATTTCTGGAACTGACTTTTTTGTGTGACAAGGACTTAAACTCAAAAGCATTCTCTGAGAAGTGTCTTACATTGCTTGCCCAAAATGATGGAGAAATTTGGTAAGAGATTAGCCATTTATTGGGTACAAATTCCTGAAAATATGCTCAGTTTTAATCCCCATTGTATTTTTGTATGGATTCTGACTACATAACTATATTAAAGATTGTATTTCACTTACTGATATTCCACATCTCATCCAAGAAAGATTTGAGACAGCTGGGTCTGCAACAAACCTGGTTGTCTCTATGTCAGTGTTTGTCTCCTGAAACTAGTTTTTCTTTCTCCCCATTTCTCTTTGAACTCATATTTTCATTGCATAATGTTCCTTAATTCTTACCCTAAGCATGGTGTCCCTTTTGTTTTCCTCAGGGTTATACTTTCTTTGCTTTTGTTTACTCCTATCTCACAATTTGTTGCTATTCATACAGCTTTCCTTTGTGATCGTTTTCTTCCCTGCTCTGAGTACTTCATCCAAATCTGTTTAAAGTTTTCTTTCACTGTCTACATTTCACGTGTCATTACATTGATTGAAATACGTTAATGACTTATCATTTTTACTAGTCTCTCATCATAATAATGCTCTATTGCATTATGATTTTTTCTTTTGAATTTTTATATGCACATTTCTTCCACCATCCATCTTCCAGACTCACAGATGTAGAGAACAAACTAGTGGTTACCAGTGGGGAGAGGGGAGGGGGGATGGGAGTAAGAGGTGCAACCTATTATGTAACAAATAAGCTACAAGTATATACTGTACAACACAGGGAACATAGTCAATATTTTATAATAACTATAAATGGAGTATAGCTTTTAAAAATTGTGAATCTCTATATTGTACACCTGTAACTTATATAATATTGAATAGCAATTGTACTTCAATAAAAAAAAATGAGGCAGAAGGCTAGTAAGAATTTTTATATGCACATTTCTTCATCTGTCTTCCAGTTGTCTCTCTGCTTGTCCTTCTCTGTTTATCCTTTCTCCCTAGAAGTACGGTCCTCCTGAGATGTGGGATTGCCTTCTACCAGGGCTGGGATACCGGAGGCCCCACAGCATTCAGGATATGGTCCTCTTCCTTGAGGCGTCTTAATGGTTCAGATAACCAGTGCAGCCTTATATGAGCTTAAGGCTTAAATATTAACGTCATCTTGGGCATGTGCCTGCCTGAGATATTACCAGGGAGTTGTTTCCATATGCTTTTTATGCTAAGAGAAATATTTCAGACTTTTCAGTTGTCTTGACAGGTGAAACGCCGATAAAAATAATGATAGTTACAATCTCAAAAATACTTTAAATTATAGTAAGTGCTGAAAACTGTGAAACTCCTAAGCATCCAGCTCAGTGAATTTTCTCAGCTTGCAAACACTTGTATTGATCGAGACACAGAAGAAAAGCCAAATTCCAGAGCTTCCCTGAGCCCTTCCTAATCTCATCCTGGCTCTGCTTCCCAAAGGCAAACACTGCCGAACACTGAAGACTAATTTTTCCCTTATAAAGGAAGACTTTACATTTTATAAGATGGAATGATATGATGATGTGCATTCTTTTGAACGTAGCTTTGACCTACGTATGAGTGTGAGGTTCATACACGTTGTTGCATGGAGATGCAGTTTGTTTCCACTGCTGTGCAGTCTTCCATTGTATGAACAAACTGCAGTTTGGTTATCCATTCTACCGTGAGGTACAGTTGGGATGCTCTCAGGCTGAGGTTATTACGAACAATGCTGCTGTGATCAATCTCCTATGTATCTCTTAGTGCACGTGCATACCCCTTGCTGGATCATAGGGTATGTGTATGTCTAACCTCAGCAGATACTGCCAAAAAGATTTCCAAAGTCGCTGCAGCATTTTCTTCAATTTTACCAATAAGAATTTTGATCACTTTACATGAAGTTTCTGTCTTTTTCTTATGAATTTGTAAATGATGTTGATGTATTCAGACAAGTCTATATTGAATATATTTATTGAAAATAAATAACATATTTATTTAAAATTTATTGAAATACAAATCTGAGGGCTCAGCTGGGGCAGAGTCATCTTAACTTAGTTGCCTGGTTGTTGGCAGGATCAAGTTCCTCTTGAGCTTTTTTTTTTTAAGCTTACATTAATTTTATTTTATTATTATTTTTTAATCTTTATTGGAGTATAATTGCTTTACAATGGAGTGTTAGTTTCTGCTGTAAAACAAAGTGAATCAGCTATATGTATACATATATCCCCATATCTCTTCCCTCTTGCATCCCCCTCCCACCCTCCCTATCCCACCCCTCTAGGTGGTCACAAAGCACCGAGCTGATTTCCCTGTGCTATATGGCTGCTTCCCACTACCTATTTTATATTTGGTAGTGTATATAGGTCCATGCAACTCTCTCACTTCATCCCAGCACAATTCCCCTTCCCCGTGTCCTCAAGTCCATTCTCGATGTCTGCGTCTTTATTCCTGTCCTGCCCCTAGGTTCTTCAGAACCATTTTTTTCTTTTTTGTATATTCCATATATATGTGTTAGCATATGGTATTTGTTTTTCTCTTTCTGACTTACTTCACTCTGTATAACAGACTCTAGTTCCATCCACCTCACCACAAATAACTCAATTTTGGTTCTATTTATGGTTGAGAAATATTCCATTGTATATATGTGCCACATCTTCTTTATCCATTCATCTGTTGATGAACACTTAGGCTGTTTCCATGTCCTGGCTATTGCAAATAGAGCTGCAATGAACATTGTGGTACATGTATCTTTTTGAATTATGGTTTTCTCAGGATATATGCCCAGTAGTGGGATTGCTGGGTCATATGGTAGTTCTATTTTTAGTATTTTAAGGAACCTCCATACAGTTCTCCATAGTGGCTGTATCAATTTACATTCCCACCAGCAGTGCAAGAGGATTCCCTTTTCTCCACACCCTCTCCAGCATTTATTACTTGTGGACTTTTTGCCGATGGCCATTCTGACCGGTGTGAGGTCAGAACTACAACGGCCTTATTGTAGTTTTGATCTGCCTTTCTCTAATGATTAGTGATGTTGACCATCCTTTCATGCGTTTGTTGGAAATCTGTATATCTTCCTTGGAGAAATGTCTATTTAGGTCTTCTGCCCATTTTTGGATTAGGTTGTTTCTTTTTTTGATATTGAGCTGCCTGTATATTTTGGATATAAATCCTTTGTCAGTTGATTCATTTGCAAATATTTTCTCCCATTCTGAGGGTTCTCTTTTCGTCTTATGGTTTTCTTTGCTGTGCAAAAGCTTTGAAGTTTCATTAGGTCCCATTTGTTTATTTATGTTTTCATTTCCATTTCTCTAGGAGATGGGTCAAAAAGGATCTTGCTGTGATTTATGTCATACACTGTTCTGCCTATGTTTTCCTCTAAGAGTTTGATGGTGTCTGGCCTTACATTTAGGTCCTTAATCCATTTTGAGTTTATTTTTGTGCAGGGTGTTAGGGAGTGTTCTAATTTCATTCTTTTACATGTAGCTGTCCAGTTTTCCCAGCATCACTTATTGAAGAGGCTGTCTTTTCTCCATTGTATATTCTTGCCTCCTTTATTAAAATAAGATTACTATATGTCTGTAGGTTTATCTCTGGGCTTTCTATCCTGTTCCATTGATCTGTATTTCTGCTTGTGTGCCAGTACCACTGTCTTGATTACTGTAGCTTTGTAGTATAGTCTGAAGTCAGGGAGCCTGATTCCACCAGCTCCGTTTTTTTCTTTTTTTCTCAAGATTTCTTTAGCTATTCGGGGTCTTTTGTGTTTCCATACAAATTGTGAAATTTTTTGTTCTATTTCTGTGAAAAATGCCAGTGGTAGTTTGATTGGGATTGCATTGAATCTGTAGATTGCTTTGGGTAGTAGTCATTTTCACAATGTTGATTCTTCCAATCCAAGAACATGGTATATCTCTCCATCTCTTTGTATCTTTAATTTCTTTCATCAGTGTCTTATAATTTTCTGCATACAGGTCTTTTGTCTCCTTAGGTAGGTTTATTCCTAGATATTTTGTTCTTTTTGTTGCAATGGTAAATGGGAGTGTTTCTTAATTTCACTTTCAGATTTTTCATCATTAGTGTATAGGAATGCTAGAGATTTCTGTGCATTAATTTTGTTTCCTGCTACTTTACCAAATTCATTGATTAGCTCTAGTAATTTTCTGGTAGCATATTTAGGATTCTCTATGTATAGTATCATGTCATCTGCAAACAGTGAGAGGTTTACTTCTTCTTTTCTGATGTGGATTCCTTTAATTTCTTTCTCTTCTCTGATTGCTGTGGCTAAAACTTCCAAAACTATGTTGAATAATAATGCTGAGAGTGGGCAAGCTTGTCTTTCTCCTCATCTTACTGGAAATGGTTTCAGTTTTTCACCATTGAGGACGATGTTGGCTGTGTGTTTGTCATATATGGCCTTTATTATGTTGAGGAAAGTTCCCTCTATGCCTACTTTTTGGAGGGTTTTTTATCATAAATTGGTGTTGAATTTTCTCAAAAGCTTTCTCTGCATCTATTAAGATGATCATATGGTTTTTCTCCTTCAATTTGTTAATATGGCATATCACACTGATTGATTTGCATATATTGAAGAATCCTTGCATTTCTGGGATAAAGCCCACTTGATCATGGTGTATGATCCTTTTAATGTGCTGTTGGATTCTGTTTGCTAGTATTTTGTTGAGGATTTTTGAATCTATGTTCATCAGTTATTTTGGCCTGTAGTTTTCTTTCTTTGTGACATCTTTTTCTGGTTTTGGTATAAGGGTGATGGTGGCCTCATAGAATGATTTTGGGAGTGTTCCTCCCTCTACTACATTTTGTAAGAGTTTGAGAAGGAAAGGTGTTAGCTTTTCTCTAAATGTTTGATAGAATTCACCTGTGAAGCCATCTTGTCCTAGGCTTTTGTTTGTTGGAAGATTTTTAATCACAGTTTCAATTTCAGTGCGTGTGGTTGCCCTGTTCATATTTTCTGTTTCTTCCTGGTTCAGTCTCAGAAGGTTGTGCATTCTGAGAATTTGTCCACATTTCTTCCAGGTTGTCCATTTTATTGGAATGTAGTTGCTTGTAGTAATCGTTCATGATCCTTTGTATTTCTGCAGTGTCAGTTGTTACTTCTCTTTTTTCATTTCTTATTCTACTGATTTGAGTCTTCGCCCTTTTTTTCTTGATGAGTCTGGCTAGTGGTTTATCAATTTTGTTTATCTTCTCAACGAACCAGCTTTCAGTTTTATTGATCCTAGCTGTCATTTCCTTCATTTATTTCTGATCTGATCTTTATGATTTCATTCCTTCTGCTAACTTTGGGTTTTTTTTGTTCTGCTTTCTCTAATTCCTTTAGGTGTAAGATTAGGTTGTTTATTTGAGATGTTTCTTGTTTCTTGAGGTAGGATTGTATTGCTATAAACTTCCCTATTAAAACTGTTTTTGCTTCATCCCATAGTTTTGGGTCCTCGTGATTTCATTGTCATTGGTTTCTACGTATTTTTTGATTACCTCTTTGAATTCTTCAGTGATCTCTTGGTTATTTAGTAGTGTATTGTTTAGCCTCAGGTGTTTTTATTTTTCTCAAAATTTCCCTGTAATTGATATCTAGTCTCATAACGTTGTGGTTGGAAAAGATACTTGATGTGATTTCAATTTTCTTAAATTTACTGAGGCTTGATTTGTGACCCAAAATATAATCTGTCCTGGAGAATGTTCCATGAGCACTTGAGAAGGAAGTGTATTCTGTTGTCTTTGGATGGAATGTCCTATAAATATCTATTAATTCCATCTTGTTTAATGTATCATTTAAAGCTTGTGTTTCCTTATTTATTTTCATTTTGGATGATCTGTCCATTGGTGAAAATAGGGTGTTAAAGTTCCCTACTGTGATTTTGTTACTGTCGATTTCCCCTTTTATGGCTGTTAGCATTTGCCTTATGTATTGAGGTGCTCCTATGTTGGCTGCATAAATATTTAAAATTGTTATATCTTCTTCTTGGATTATTCCCTTGATCATTATGTAGTGTGTTTCTTTGTCTCTTGTAATCATCTTTATTTTAAAGTCTATTTTGTCTGATATGAGAATTGCTATTCCAGCTTTCTTTTGATTTTCATTTGCATGGAATATCTCTTTGCATTCCCTCACTTTCACTCTGTATGTGTCCCTAAGTCTGAAGTGGGTCTCTTCTAGACAGCATATATACGGGTCTTGTTTTTGTGTCCATTCAGCCAGTCTGTGTCTTTTGGTGGGAGCATTTAATCCATTTACATTTAAGGTAATTATTGATATGTGTGTTCCTATTACCATTTTCTTAATTGTTTTGTGTTTGTTACTATAGTTGTTTTCCTTCTCTTGTGCTTCCTGCCTAGAAAAGTTCCTTTAGCATTTTTTGTGAAGCTGGTTTGGTGGTGCTGAATTCTCATAGCTTTTGCTTGTCTGTAAAGGTTTTAATTTGGCCGTCGTATCTGAATGAGATCCTTGCTGGGTTATCATATTCGTTGTAGGTTTTTTTCATCACTTTAAATATGTACTGACACTCCCTCCTGGCTTGCAGAGCTTCTGCTGAACGATCAGCTGTTAACCTTATGGGGATTCCCTTGTATGTTATTTGTTGCTTTTCCCTTGCTGCTTTTAATATTTTTTGTTTGTATTTAATTTTTGATAGTTTGATTAATATGTGTCTTGGCGTGTTTCTCCTTGGATTTATCCTGTGTGGGACTCTCTGCTCTTCCTGGAGGTGATTGACTATTTCCTTTCCCATATTAGGGAAGTTTTCAACTATAATCTCTTCAAAATTTTCTCAGTACCTTTTTTTTTTCTTCTGCTTCTGGGACCCCTATAATTCGAATGTTGGTGCATTTAATATTGTCCCAGAGGTCTCTGAGACTGTCTTCAATTTTTTTCATTCTTTTTCTTTATTCTGCTCTGAGGTAATTATTTCCACTATTTTAACTCCCAGGTCACTTATCTTTTCTTTTGCCTCACTTATTTTGCTATTGATTCCTTGAAGAGAATTTTTAATTTCATTTATTGTGTTGTTCATCATTGTTTGTTTGCTCTTTAGTTCTTTTAGATCCTTGTTAAACATTTCTTGTATTTTCTCCATTCTATTTCCAAGATTTTGGATCATCTTGACTATCATTACTCTGAATTCTTTTTCAGGTAGACTGCCTATTTCCTCTTCATTTGTTTGGTCTGGTGGGTTTTTACCTTGCTCCTTCATCTGCTGTGTTTCTCTGTCTTCTCATTTCACTTAACTTACTGTGTTTGTGGTTTCCTTTTTGCAGGCTGCAGGTTCATAGTTCCCATTGTTTTTGGTGTCTGCCCCCAGTGGGTAAGGTTGGTTCAGTGGGTTGTGTAGGTTTCCACCAGAACACAGATGGATAAGGCTGGATCTTCTCTTTCTGGTGGGCAGGACCGCCTCCTGTGGTGTGTTTTTGTGTGTCTGTGAATTTATTATGATTTTAGGCAGCCTCTCTGCAAATGGGTGGTGTTGTGTTCCTGTCTTGCTAGTAGTTTGGCATAGGGTGTCCAGCACTTTAGCTTACTGGTCGTTGAGTGGAGCTGGGTCTTAGCATTGAGAAGGAGATCTCTGAGAGAACTTTCTCCATTTTGTATTGTGTGGGGTCAGGAGATCTCTGATCGACCAATGTCCTGAATTTGGCTCTCCTACCTCAGAGGCTCAGGCCTGATACCTAGCCGGAGCACTGAGACCCTTGTCAGCCACATGGCTCAGAAGAAAAGGGAGAAAGAAAGAGAGAAAGAGAGAAAGAGGGCGGGGGGTGAGGGAGGGAGGGAGGGAGGAAGGAAGAAAGAAAAAGAAAAGAAAGAAAGAAAGGAAGGAGAGAAAGAAAGAGAAAGAAAGAAAGAAAAGACAGAATGAAATAAAGTTATTAAAATAAAAAAGTAATATGAAAGAAAGAGAGCAACCAAACCAAAAAACAAATCCACTAATGATAACAAGTGCTAAAAACTATACTTAAAAAAAAAAAAAAAAAAAAGGACAGACAGAACCCTAGGTAAATGGGGTAAAAGGAAATATATACAGGCAAAATCACACAAAAGAAGCATATACATACACACTCACAAAAGGAGAACAGGAAAAAAAACCAAAAAATATATATATATATAAAAGGAAAAGAGCAACCGAATCAATACAAAATCTACCAGTAATAATAAGCTGTAAATACTAAACTAAGATAAACATCAAACCAAAAACAAGTTAGGTGCAGAAAGCAAAGCCCAAGTCGACATTTGCTCCCCAAGTCCTCTGCCTCAATTTTGGGATTATTTGTTGTCTATTCAGGTATTCCACAGATTCAGGGTACATCAATTTTTTTGTGGAGATTTAATCCACTGCTCCTGAGGCTGCATGCAGAAATTTGCATTTCTCTTCTTTGTTCGCACAGCTCCTGTGGTTCAGCTTTAGATTTGGCCACGCCTCTGTGTGTAGGTCGCCTGAGGGTGTCTGTTCCCCTCCCAGACAGGAGGGGGTTAAAGTAGCAGCTGATTATGGGGCACTGGCTCACTCCGGCCAGGGGGAGATAGGGATAGAATGCCAGGCGAGCCTGTGGTGGCAGAAGCTGGCTTGACGTTGCACCAGCCTGAGGCGTGGTGTGTTTTCTCCCAGGGGAGTTGTCCCTGCATCACTGGACCCTGGCAGTTGTGGGCTTCATAGGCTCCTGGGAGGGGAGGTGTGGATAGTGACCTGTGCTTGCATATAGGCTTCTTGGTGGCTGCAGCAGCTGACTTAGCATCTCATGCCCGTCTCTGGTGTCCGCGCTGATAGCCGCGGCCCTCACCTGTCTCTGGAGCTTGTTTGGTGGTGCTCTGAATCCCCTCTCCTCACACACCCCAAAATAATTGTCTCTTGTCTCTTAGGCAGTTCCAGACTTTTTCCCAGACTCCCTTCTGGCTAGCTGTGGCGCACTAACCCCCTCAGGCTGAGTTCACGCAGCCAACCTCAGTCCTTTCCCTAGGATCTGACCTCCAAAGCCCAAGTCTCAGCTCCCAGCCCCGCCTGCCCCGGTGGGTGAGCGGACAAGCCTCTCGGGCTGGTGAGTGCTGTTTGGCATGCATCCTCTGTTCGGGAATCTCTCCGCTTTGACCTCCGCACCCCTGTTGCTGCGCTCTCCTCCATGGCTCCAAAGCTTCCCCCCCACCCACCTGCTGTCTCCGCCAGTGAAGGGGCTTCCTAGTGTGTGGAAACTTTCCCTCCTTCACAGCTCCCTCCCAGTAGTGCAGGTCCCGTCCCCATTCTTTTGTCTCTGTTTTTTTTTTTTTCTTTTGCCCTACCCAGGTACGTGGGCAGTTTCTTGCATTTTGGGAAGTCTGAGGTCTTCTGCCAGCATTCAGTAGGTGTTCTGTAGGAGCTGTTCCTCATGTACATGTATTTGTGGGGAGAAAGGTGATCTCCACATCTTACTCCTCTGCCATCTTGAAGCTATTGCATTGTGAATTTTTTTTTCCTCTAAGTATAATTTTCAGATAAATCCCTGTGCCCATGGCAGGATAGCGCTACAATCCATTGCACTATGAGTGTTGCCTCACTGGCAACACTTAACAAAGTCAGGTTTTTTTAAAAAGATACTTTTAATCATGGCTTGTAATAGAGCATAAAGTACCCTTTCCCTCATGTGATTAACTGTATTAAAACCTTTCCTTTTTCGGTTTCTTGGTTTAGCCAAAACATAATTAAACTCACATGTGTTATTAAATATAAAACTCCAGCTTTCTGCCTCAGGAAGAGAGTGATAAAAAATAAACCACATTTTAGTTTAATTCATTTAAGAAAGCTTGGGACTTCCCTGGTGGCACAGTGGTTAAGAACCCTCCTATCAATGCAGGGGACACGGGTTCGAGCCCTGGTCCAGGAAGACCCCACGTGCCACGGAGCAACTAAGCCCGTGTGCCACAACTACTGAGCCTGCGCTCTAGAGCCCGTGAGCCACAACTACTGAGCCCACATGCCACAACTACTGAAGCCTGTGCACCCAGAGCCCATGCTACACAACAAAGACAAGTCACTGCAATGAGAAGCCCACCCACCACAACGAAGAGTAGCCCCTGCTTGCCGCAACTAGACAAAGCCCGTGCACAGCAATGAAGCCCCAACACAGACAAAAAAATATGAATAAATTATTTTTTTAAGTCCTTATCTTAAAAAAGAAAGAAAGAAAGAAAGAAAGAAAGCTGTGCTCATTCTTCCAAAGCAGCCAATAACCAGATCATGTAGTTGCAAACATAATACAGTGGCAGCATCTGGAAGCCATAATAGAGCCCCTGGTTCAATTTCTGTGCTAGGCAGACAGACACTGTTGGGAGAACCCATTCTATGCAATATATTGAGAATCTTGCTAGATTTCCACTTGCCTTGGCTACCTAGATCACTGGATAATATTTAGAATACAAGATAATCTTTAGAATGTGTTACCTATGTTTTTAAAAGTGGCCAACCTGATTCTCCTAAACATGCTACTTTGGCATCTTTGCAAAAAGGATTTCTATTGTATTTAGTTTGGACATAATTATCCACTGTCTTCTGGCATATTGCATTTTTAAAATAATATCTTTTTATTTATGCATTGTAGAATCAATGTTAGATTATTTGAATATCAGCAGTGTACTAGCTCCCACACTTCTTTCTCTACCTGCCTTTTTGTTTGTTTAACTTCTTTAAATAATTAGCTGAGATGATTCATTGTGATTCAGCATAAAGAATAGAAAATGTAGGATAATAAAGGACTGCTGTTTCCCCTGACTGTAATCATATTGGCAATTTCTTTTCTTCTCTTTAGTGATACCACAAGATATTTTCAAAATGACATTAAGTAACATTCATTTTTCCCCCAAAATAATCTTCTATTCTGCTTTTAACTGCTGTGTTATGCAGAACATAAATCATGCTTTTTCTTGTCACTATGAATCAGTGAAATCTAAGCTGTGATTGTGCAATTGTTAGCACCTTTAAAACTGTGATAAGCTCATCCATAGATGAGGTACTGTGAAATACTATTAAAGTAAAAGGCTATGTTTGTCTGATATAAAAATATAGTTTTAGAGTATGACCAGTACATTTCACTCTTAATTTAAAATGAAATTGAGTGGGTTTTTAAAAATACAGCCACAGAAGAAAAACAAAGGATAGAAATAAACTAAAACATTTTGAAGTATAAACCTCTGAAGAGAGGCCATAGTAGTAGGCAGTAAAATCATTATTTAAAATAAGACAGTTATAAATTTGTTTAGGAGATTGTAGAACAGTCATAAAACACACAGGTTTCTGCCAAGCAGAAACTCAGCAAGATATGAAGTGCTTCAGGTTGAGGTAGTTTGTGCCAGTCCCAGACACTAGCAGCTTAGAACATGTGTAGGTTCAAGGGGTGTAGTCAGCACTGTAGTTACTGATCATACCCAGAAGCCTCAGAGGGCTTGTGGATAGGATGTGTGTTAAATAACTTTGAGCTTCTGATCTGTTGGAGGGTGTTTTAGGATCCTATATCAAGGGTCCTCAAAAAGAACATGTTTTCTGAGAAGCACCTTGTCATTTTAGGGGTCACTCCCCAAAGCCCCAGGTAATCTGCTAAGTGCCTTACATTCACTGTGACATTACTCTAACACCATGAGCTGAGTTGAGTATTAAGATCAGTATAGAGATTAAGAAATGGGCTCAGAGAGAGTCTGAGTCTTACTTGGTTGTATATGTTTAAGTGGTAGATTTAGGGCTTCAATATAGGTCCATCAGATTCCAAGGCCCCTGCCCTTCATGCTACCCCACCCTGCCTTCTGACTGGGGAGAACAGTGCAGGGTGGAGGTTGGCTAGAAGGCAGGAGATTCCCTGAGTAGCAGGGATCTGTTTCCTCCAGTACATTTTAGAGCCTCTTCTGAACTGGCTTGCCTAGATCTCAATATCCACTGACTGGTAATTCCTCCTTCCTTCCTTCCCTCCTCCCTCCCTAACTCCTTCCTCTTCACTTAATATTATTACTGCTTGTAATATCCAGCTCTGTCCTCTCTATAGCAAGCTAGAAAAATGGAAGGGTTTAAGCTGGATGTGGATTCATCCTCTAGAAGGGTGAGCGAGGACTGAGGGAAAGGAAGGGAAGACTAATCAGTATTGTTTCCAGATGGAATACCCTACCTCAACTGCTTTAATATAGATAAGTTACAGAACTTTTAAGAGTTCCATTAGAGATGCCCTTGATTTCTGCGTAGTTCCATGATCTCTCAAGTTTCACTTCTTCCCTGGGGTCTAATTAGAATATTGGTATATACAATGATCTGTTCCTTCATCCTCATGAGCATTTATTTCACTTCATACTTATTTATTCCCTGGTTTTGGGCTATTTCTAACTAGATTAGGAATTTATTAAGACTGGAAATTTAATCTTTTATGTCTTTCTTACAGAATGAGTACTTATCGAACAACACACAAAACAGGACTCGATAAATACTTATGGAGAATACATTTGTATTTTCCATAGAGATGGAGAAAAAAAGGCAAACTGTTGCCGTTTGAAATTTAGAAATACATTTCAATTGTCTCTTGAATAATATCAAGATAATTTCACTAGGTAGTCTCAATAATTTTGTATTATATTAAGGTTGCTATTCAATATTTATCACAAATCATTATGTTCTGCTATGCTATAAAAACTTACTAATGGTTGGCTTTTCACCACGAACAAAGATATAAAAGGACCATTTTAAAGGTAGGCTGTCTAATTCTTTTTTTTTTAATTGAAGTACAGTTGATTTACAATGTTGTGTTAATTACTGCTGTACAGCACAGTGACTCAAGTTATACATATATATATACATTCTTTTTCATATTCTTTTCCATTATGGTTTATCACAGGATATTGAATACAGTTCCCTGTGCTATACAGAAGGACATTGTTGTTTATCCATTCTATATACACCAGTTTGCATCTGCTAATCCCAAACTCTGAATCCAACCCTCTCACACACCCCTCCCCGCTGGCAACCACCAGTCTATTCTCTATGCCCGTGATCCTGTTTCTGATTCAAAGATAGGTTCATTTGTGTCACATTTTAGATTCCACATATAAGTGATATCATATGGTATTTGTCTTTCTCTTTCTGATTTACTTCACTTAATATGATAATCTCTAGTTGTATCCATGTTGCTGCAAATGGAATTATTTCATTTTTTTATAGCTGAGTAGTATTCCATTGTATATATGTACCACTTATTTATCCATTTATCTGTCGATGGACATTTAGGTTGTTTCAGTGTCTCAGCTATTGTGAATAGTGCTGCTATGAAAATAGGGGTGCATGTATTTTTTTTGAATTATAGTTTTGTCTGGGTATATGCCCTGGAGTGGGATTGCTGGATCATATGGTAATTCTATTTTTAGTTTTCTGAGGAACTGACATAATGTTTTCCACAGTGGATGCACCAAGTTACATTCCCACCAACAGTGCAATAGTGTTCCCTTTTCTCCACACTCTCTCCAGCATTTATTTGTAGACATGTTAATGTTGGCCATTCTGACCAGTGTGAGGTGATACCTCATTGTAGTTTTGATTTACATTTCTCTAATGATTAGCGATGATGGGCATCTTTTCATGTGCCTATTGACCATCTGTATTTCTTCTTTGGTGAAATGTCTCTTTAGGTCTACTGCCCATTTTTTGATTGGGCTGGGGTTTTTGGTTGTTGTTGAGTTGTCTGAGCTGTTTGTGTAATTTGGAAATTAAGCCCTTGTAAGTCGCATTGTTTGCAGATATTTTCTCCCATTCTGTAGGATGTCTTTTCATTTTGTTTATGGTTTCCTTTGCTGTGCAAAAGTTTGTAAGTTTGATTAGGTCCCATTTGTTCATTTTTGTTTTTATTTTTATTGCATTGGGAGACTAACCTAAGAAAATATTGGTACAATTTATGTCAGAGAATGTTTTGCCTCTGTTCTCTTCTAGGAGTTTTATGGTGTCGTGTCTTATGTACATAAGTCCTTAAGTCATTTTGAATTTATTTTTTTCTTTGGTGACGGGTGTGTTCTAACTTCATTGATTTACACATAGCTGTCAAACTCTCCCAACACCACTTGCTGAAGGGACTGTCTTTTTTCCATTGTATATTGTTGCCTCCTTTGTCAAAGACTAGTTGACCATAGGTGTATGGGTTTGTTTCTGGGCTCTGTATTCTGTTCCATTGAGCCGTATATCTGTTTTTGTGCCAATACCATGCTGTTTTGATTACTCTAGGCTTGTACTATTGTCTGAAGTCTGGGAGAGTTATGCCTCCTGCTTTGTTCTTTTTTTTTTCAGCACTGCTTGGCAATTCTGGCTCTTTTATGGTTCCTTATGAATTTTAGTATTATTTGTTCTAGTTCTCTGAAAAATATCATGGCTAATTTGATAGAGAATGTGTTAAATCTCTAGAATGCTTTGGGTAGTATGGCCATTTTAACAATATTCTTCAAATCCAAGTGCATGGGATTTCTTTCCACTTCTTTGAATCATCTTCAGTTTCCTTTTTAATGTTTTGTAGTTTGCAGCATATAATTCTTTCACCTCCTTGGTGAGGCTTATTCCTAAGTATTTTATTTTGGGTCTTGCAATTTTAAAAGGTATTTTTTTACATCCCCTTTCTAATATTTCATTGTTGGTGTAAAGAAATGCAACCAATTTCTGTATGTTAATCTTGTATCCTGCTACCTTGCTGAATTTGTTTATCAGTTCTAGTAGTTTTTGTGTAGAGTCTTTAGGGTTTTCTATATATAGTATCATATCATCTGCATATAATGACAATTTTACCTCTTCTCTTCACTTCCAATTTGGATACCTTTTTCTTTTTCTTGTCTGATTGTAGTGGCTAGGACTTCCAACACTATGTTGAATAGAAGAGGTGAAAGTGGGCATCCTTGTCTTGTTCCAAATTTTAGTGGGAAGGCTTTGAGCTTTTCACCATTGAGTATCATATTGGCTATGGGTTTGTCATAAATAGCTTTTACTATCTTGAAATACATTCCCTCTATACCCACTTTGGTAAGAGTTTACCATCCTTGTGAAGTTGTGATGAATCCCACTTGGTCTTGGTATATGATCTTTTTTATGTGTTGTTTGATTTGGTTTGCTAATATTTTGTTAAGCATTTTTGCCTGTATATTCATTAAAGATAATGGCCTGCAATTTTCATTTTTGGTGGTGTCTTTGTCTGGTTTTGGAATCAGGGTGATGGTGGCTTCCTAGAATGATTTGGGAGTGTTCCATCCTTTTCGCTCTTTTGGAAGAGTTTAAGAAGGATCAGTATAAGTTCTTCTTTGGATGTTGGGTAGAATTTGTCTATGAAGCCATCTGTTCCTGGACTTTTGTGTGTAGGGAGTTTTTAAATTATAGATTCTATTTCACTTCTAGTGATTAGTCTGTTCAAATTATCTATTTCTTCTTGACTCGGTTTTTGTGGGCTGCGTGCTTCAAGAAACTTGTCCATTTCCTCTAGGTTGTCAAATTTGTTGACATATAATTGTTCATAGTATTCCCTTATGGTTATTTGTATTTCTGCGATATCAGTTGTTATGTTTCCTTTTTCATTTCTTATGTTGTTTATTTGGGTCCTCTCTCTTTTTTTTTTTTGGTGAGCCAGGCCAGAGGTTGCCAATCTTGTTTATCCTTACAAAGAAGCAGCTCTTGGTTTTATTGATTTTTTAAATTGTTTTTTAAATCTCTATTTATTTCCTCTCTGATCTTTATTTCCTTCTTTCTGCTGACTTTAGGTATTGTTTGTTCTTCTTTTTCTAATTCTTTTAAGTAGTAGGTTAGGTTTTGTGAGATTTTTCTTGTTTTTAGAGGAAGGCCTATATCACTATAAACTTCCAAGAATGCTTTTTATGCATCCCATAGATTTTGTATGGTTGAGTTTTCATTGTTTTCTTAACAACTTTATTGGAGTATAAATGCTTTACAATGGTGTGTTACTTTCTACTTTATAACAAAGTGAATCAGTTATACATATACATATGTCCGCATATCTCTTCCCTCTTGCATCTTCCTCACTTCCACCCTCCCTATCCCACCCCGCTAGGTGGTCACAAAGCACCGAGCTGATCTCCCTGTGCTATGCAACTGCTTCCCACTAGCTATCTGTTTTACATTTCGTAGTGTACATATGTCCATGCCACTCTCTCACTTTGTCCCAGCTTACCCTTAACCTTCCCCGTATCCTCAGGTCCATTCTCTAGTACGTCTGCACCTTTATTCCCATCTTGCCCATGGTTCTTCATGACCATTTTTTTTTTTTTAAGATTCCATATATATGTGTTAGCATGCGGTATTTGTTTTTCTCTTTCTGCCTTACTTCACTCTGCATGACAGTCTCTATGTCCATCCACCTCACTACAAATAACTCAGTTTCATTCCTTTTTACGGCTAAGTAATATTCCATTGAATATATGTGCCACATCTTCTTTATCCATTCATCTGTTGATGGATACTTCGGTTGCTTGCATGTGCTGGCTATTGTAAATAGAGCTGCAATGAATATTTTGGTACATGACTCTTTTTGAATTATGGTTTTCTCAGGGTATATGCCCAGTAGTGGGATTGCTGGGTCATATGATAATTCTATTTTTAGTTTTTTAAGAAACGTCCATACTGTTCTCCATAGTGGCTGTATCAATTTACATTCCCACCAACAGTGCAAGAGAGTTCCCTTTTCTCCACACCCTCTCCAGCATTATTGTTTCTAGATTTTTTGATGATGGTCACGCTGACCGGTGTGAGACGATATCTCATTGTAGTTTTGATTTGCATTTCTCTAATGATTACTGATGTTGAGCATTCTTTCATGTGTTTGTTGGCAATCTGTATATCTTCTTTGGAGAAATGTCAATTTAGGTCTTCTGCCCATTTTTGGATTGGGTTGTTTGATTTTTTGATATTGAGCTGCATGAGCTGCTTGTAAATTTTGGACATTAATCCTTTGTCAGTTACTTCATTTGCAAATATTTTCTCCCATTCTGAGGGTTGTCTTTTGGTCTTGTTTATGGTTTCCTTTCTTGTGCAAAAGCTTTGAAGTTTCAATAGGTCCCATTTGTTTATTTTTGTTTTTATTTCCATTTCTCTGGGAGGTGGGTCAAAAAGGATGTTGCTGTGATTTATGTCAAAGAGTGTTCTGCCTATGTTTTCCTCTAAGAGTTTGATCGTTTCTGGCCTTACATTTAGGTCTTTAATCCATTTTGAGCTTATTTTTGTGTATGGTGTTTGAGAGTGTTCTAATTTCATTCTTTTACATGTAGCTGTCCAGTTTTCCAAGCACCACTTACTGAAGAGGCTGTCTTTTCTCCACTGTATATTGTTGCCTCCTTTATCAAAGATAAGGTGACCATATGTGGGTGGGTTTATCTCTGGGCTTTCTATCCTGTTCCATTGATCTATATTTCGGTTTCTATGCCAGTACCATACTGTCTTGATTACTGTAGGTTTGAGTATAGTCTGAAGTCAGGGAGCCTGATTCCTCCAGCTTGGTTTTTCTTTCTCAAGATTGCTTTGGCTATTCGGGGTCTTTTGTGTTTCCATACAAATTGTGAAATTTTGTGTTCTACTTCTGTAAAAAATACCAGTGGTAGTTTGATAGGGATTGCATTGAATTTGTAGGTTGCTTTGGGTAGTAGAGTCATTTTCACAATGTTGATTCTTCCAATCCAAGAACATGGTATATCTATCCATCTATTTGTATCATTAATTTCTTATATCAGTGTCTTATAATTTTCTTCATACAGGTTTTTGTCTCCTTAGGTAGGTTTATACCTAGATATTTTATTCTATTTGTTGCAACGGTAAATAGGAGTGTTTTTTAATTTCACTTTCAGATTTCTCATCTTTAGTATATTGAATGCAAGAGATTTCTGTGCATTAATTTTGTTTCCTGCTACTTTACCAAATTCATTGATTAGCTCTAGGAGTTTTCTGGTAGCATCTTTAGGATTCTCTATGTATAGTATCATGTCATCTGCAAACAGTGACAGCTTTACTTCTTCTTTTCCAATTTCGAATCCTTTTATTTCTTTTTCTTCTCTGGTTGCTGTGGCTAAAACTTCCAAAACTATGTTGAATAATAGTGGTGAGAGTAGGCAACCTTGTCTTGTTCCTGACCTTAGTGGAAATGGTTTCAGTTTTTCACCATTGAGGACAATGTTGGCTGTGGGTTTGTCATATATGGCCTTTATTATGTTGAGAAAAGTTCCCTCTGTGCCTACTTTCTGGAGGGTTTTTAACATAAATGGGTATTGAATTTTGTCAAAAGCTTTCTCTGCATCTATTGAGATGATCATATGGTTTTTCTCCTTCAATTTGTTAATATGGTGTATCACATTGATTGATTTGCGTATATTGAAGAATCCTTCCATTCCTGGGATAAACCCCACTTGATCATAGTGTATGATCCTTTTAATGTGCCGTTGGATTCTGTTTGCTAGCATTTTGTTGAGGATTTTTGCATCTATGTTCATCAGTTATTTTGGCCTGTAGTTTTCTTTCTTTGTGACATCTTTGCTTTTGGTGTAAGGGTGATGGTGGCCTCGTAGAATGAGTTTGAGAGTGTTCCTCCCTCTGCTATATTTTGGAAGAGTTTGAGAAGGATAGGTGTTAGCTCTTCTCTAAATGTTTGGTAGAATTCGCCTGTGAAGCCATCTTGTCCTGGGCTTTTGTTTGTTGGAAGATTTTTAATCACAGTTTCAATTTCAGTGCTTGTGATTGGTCTGTTCATATTTTCTATTTCTTCCTGGTTCAGTCTCAGAAGGTTGTGAATTTCTAAGACTTTGTCCATTTATTCCAGGTTGTCCATTTTATTGGCATATAGTTGCTTGTAGTAATCTCTCATGATCCTTTGTATTTCTGCAGTGACAGTTGTTACTTCTCCTTTTTCATTTCTAATTATATTGATTTGAGTCTTCTCCCTTTTTTTCTTGATAAGTCTGGCTAATGGTTTATCAATTTTGTTTATCTTCTCAAAGAACCAGCTTTTAGTTTTATTGATCCTAGCTATCATTTCCTTCATTTCTTTTTCATTTATTTCTGATCTGATCTTTATGATTTATTTCCTTCTGCTAACTTTGGGGTTTTTTGTTCTTCTTTCTCTAACTGCTTTTGGTGTAAGGTTAGGTTGTTTATTTGAGATATTTGTTTTTTAAGGTAGGATTGTATTCCTATAAACTTACCTCTTAGAACTGCTTTTGCTGCAACCCATAGGTTTTGGGTCATCGTGTATTCATTTTCTTTTTTTTCTAGGTATTTTTTGATTTCTTCTTTGATTTATTCAGTGATCTCTTGGTTATTAATTAGTGTGTGGTTTAGCCTCCATGTGTCTGTATTTCTTGCAGATTTTTTTTCCTGTAAATGATATCTAGTCTCATAGTGTTGTGGTCGGAAAATATATTTGATATGATTTCAATTTTCTTAAATATACCAAGGCTTTATTTGTGACCCAAGATATGTTCTATCCTAGAGAATGTTCCATGAGCACTTGAGAAGAATGTGTATTATGTTGTTTTTGGATGGAATGTCCTATAAATATCAATTAAGTCCATCTTGTTTAATGTATCATTTAAAGCTTGTGTTTCCTTATTTATTTTCATTTTGGATGATCTGTCCATTGGTGAGAGTGGGGTGTTAAAGTCCCCTACTATTATTGTGTTACTGTCGATTTCTCCTTTTATGGCTGTTAGTATCTGCTTTATGTATTGAGGTGCTCCTATGTTGGGTGCATAAATATTTAAAATTATTATATCTTTTTCTTGGATTGATCCCTTGATCATCATGTAGTGTCCTTTGTCTCTTGTAATAGTCTTTGTGTTAAAGTCTATTTTGTCTGATATGAGAATTGCTACTCCTGCTTTCTTTTGATTTTCATTTGCATGGAATATCTTTTTGCATCCCCTCACTTTCAGTCTGTATGTGTCCCTAGGTCTGAAGTGGATCTCTCATAGACAGCATATATACAGGTCTTGTTTTTGTATCCATTCAGCCAATATATATATCTTATGGTGGGAGCATTTAATCCATTTACATTTAAGGTAATTATCAATATGTATGTTCCTATTTCCATTTTCTTATTTTGGGTTTATTATTGTAGGTCTTTTCCTTCTCTTGTGTTTTCTGCCTAGAGAAGTTCCTTTATTATTTTTTGAAAAGCTGGTTTGGTGGTGCTGAATTCTCTTAGCTTTTGCTTGTCTGTAAAGCTTTTGATTTCTCCATCAGATCTGAATGAGATCCTTGGCTGGGTAGAGTAATGTTGGTTGTAGGTTTTACTCCTTCATCACTTTAAATATGTGCTGCCACTCCATTCTGGCTTGCAGTTTCTGCTGAAAGATCAGCTGTTAACCTTATCAGGATTCCCTTATGTGTTATTTTTCCCTTGCTTCTTTTAATATTTGTTCTTTGTATTTAATTTTTGATAGTTTGATTAATATGTGTCTTGTCCTTGAATTTATCCTGTATGGGACTCTCTGTGCTTCCTGGACTTAACTATTTCCTTTCCCATATTAGGGACGTTTTCAACTATAATCTCTTCAAATATTTTCTCAGTCCCTTCTTTTTCTTTTCTTCTTCTGGGACCCCTATAATTCAAATGTTGGTGCATTTAATGTTGTCCCAGTGGTCTCTGAGGCTGTCCTCAATTCTTTTAATTCTTTGTTCCTTATTCTGCTCTGCAGTACTTATTTCCACTAGTTTATCTTCCACGTCACTTATCTGTTCTTCTGCCTCAGTTATTCTGCTATTGATCCCTTCTAGAGAATATTTAATTTCATTAATTGTATTGTTCATCACTGTGTTTTTGCTCTTTAGTTCTTCTAGGTCCTTTTTAAACGTTTCTTGTATTTTCTCCATTGTAGTTCCAAGATTTTGGATCATCTTTACTATCATTCTGAATTCTTTTTCAGGTAGACTGCCTATTTCCTCTCCATTTGTTAAGTCTGGTGGGTTTTTGCCTTGCTCCTTCATCTGCTGTGTGTTTCTCTGTCTTCTCATTTTGCTTATCTTACTGTGTTTGGGGTCTCCTTTTTGCAGGCTGCAGGTTCGTATTTCCCGTTGTTTTTGGTGTCTGTCCCCAGTGGCTAAGGTTGGTTCAGTGGGTTGTGTAGGCTTCCTGGTGGAGGGGACTAGTGCCTGTGTTCTGGTGGATGAAGCTGGATCTTTTCTTTCTGGTGGGCAGAACTGCATCTGGTGGTGTGTTTTAAGATGTCTGTGGCCTTATTATGATTTTCGGCAGGCTCTGTGCTAATGGATAGGCTTGTGTTCCTGTCTTGCTAGTTGTCTGGAATAGGGTGTCCAGCACTGTAGCTTGCTGGTCGTTGAGTGGAGCTGGGTCTACGTTTTGAGATGGAGATCTCTGGGAGATTCTTGCCCTTTAGTATTACATGGAGCTGGGAGGTCTCTTGTGGTCCAGTGTCCTGAACTTGGCTCTTGCAACTCAGAGGCACAGCCCTGACACCTGGTTGTAGCACCAAGAGCCTGTCCTCCACACAGCTTAGAATAAAAGGGAGGAAAAAGAAAGAAGGAAAGAAGAAGATAAAATAAGATAAAATAAAGTAAAATAAAGTTATTAAAATAAAAAGTAAAAAATAATTAAGAAAAAAGTTTTTTAAAATAATTTAAAAAAGAACAGACAGAACCCTAGGGCAAATGGTAAAAGCAAAGCTATACAGACAAAATCACACACAGAAGCATACACATACACACTTAAAAAAAGAGAAAAAGGGAAAAAATGTATATATATCATTGCTCCCAAAGTCCACCTCCTCAATATGGGATGATTCATTGTCTATTCAGGTACTCTACAGATGCAGGGTACATCAAGTTGATTGTGGAGATTTAATACGCTGCTCCTGAGGCTGCTGGGAGAGATTTCCCTTTCTCTTCTTTGTTCCCACAGCTCCCAGCGTTCAGCTTTGGATTTGGACCCGCCTCTGCGTGTAGGTCACCTGAGGGTGTCTGTTCTTCACTCTAACAAAATGGGGTTAAGGAAGCAGCTGATTCGAGGTCTCTGGCTCACTCAGGCTGGGGGGAGGGAGGGGTACGGATGCGGGGTGATCATGCAGTGGTAGAGACCAGCGTGACGTTACACCAGCCTGAGGCGTACCATGTGTTCTCCCAGGGAAGTTGTCCCTGGATCACAGGACCCTGACAGTGGCGGGCTGCACAGGCTCCCAGGAGGGGAGTTGTGGATAGTGACCTGTGCTTGCACACAGGCTTCTTGGTGGCTGCAGCAGCAGCCTTAGCATCTCATGCCTGTCTCTGGGGTCCGCTCTGATAGCCGTGGCTCACGCCCGTCTCTGGAACTCCTTTAAGCAGCGCTCTTTATCCCCTCTCCTTGCGCACCTGGAAATAAAGAGGCAAGGAGAAGTCTCTTGCCTCTTTGGCAGCTCCAGACTTTTTCCCAGACTCCCTCCCAGCTAGCTGTGGCTCACTAGCCCCCTCCAGGCTGTGTTCGCACAGCCAACCCCAGTCCTCGCCCTGGGATCCAACCTCCGAAGCCCAAGCCTCAGCTCCCATCCCCCTACCGCTCCAGTGGGTGAGCAGACAAGCCTCTCAGGCTGGTGAGCGCTGGTCAGCACCAATCCTCTGTGTGGGAATCTCTCTGCTTTGCCCTGAGCCCCCATTGTTGTGCTCTCCTCTACGGCTCCGAAGCTTCCCCCCTCCGCCATCCGCAGTCTCCGCCCATGAACGGGCTTCATAGTGTGTGGAAACCTTTCCTCCTTCACAGCTCCCTCCCACTGGTGCAGGTCCCATCCCTATTCTTTTGTCTCTATATTTTCTTTTATCTTTTGCCCTACCCAGGTACATAGGGACTTTCTTGCGTTTTGGTAGGTCTGAGGTCTTCTGCCAGTGTTCAGTAGGTGTTCTTTAGGAGTTGTTCCACATGTAGATGTATTTCTGATGTATTTGTGGGGACGAAGGTGATCTCCACATCTCTTCTGCCATCTTGAAGCTCCTCCCCTCATTGTCTTTTGTCTCAAGGTATTTTTAGATTTCCTCTTTGAGTTCATCATTGACCCTTTTTAAATTTTTTTTGTAGCATGTTATTTAGTCTCCATGTAATAGTTTTTTTCTTGTTTCTTTTTCTGTGGTTAATTTCTAGTTTCATGCTGTTGTGGTCAGAAAAAATGCTTGAGATAATTTCTATACTTTTAAATTTGTTGAGGCTTATTTGGTTATCTAGTATGTGGTCAGTCCTAGAAAATGTTCCATGTGTACTTGAAAAGAATGTGTATTCTGGGGTTTTCTTTGCATGTAATGTCCTGAAAATATCAATTACATCTATCTGTTCTGCTGTATCATTTAGGATCTTTGTTGCCTTCTTGATTCACTGTCTGCAACTATTATTGTATTCCTGTCAATTCCCCCCTTTATGCCTGTTAGTATTTCTTTTATGTATTTGGGTGCTCCTATATTAGGTGCATATATATTGACAAGTGTAAAATCCTCTTCTTGTATTGATACTTTTATTATTATATAGTGTCCTTTATCTTTCTTTACGGCCTTTGTTTTAAAGTCTATTTTGTCTGATGTGAGTATTGCGACCCCCACTTTCTTGTTATTTCCGTTTGCACGAAATATCTTTTTCCACACCCTCACTTTCAATTTATGTGTCTCCTTTGCCCTAAAGTGGGTCTCTTGTAGGCATCATACAGTAGGCTCTTATTCTTTTATCCAGCCTGCCACTCTGTGTCTTTTGATTGGAACATTTAGTCCATTGACATTTAAGGTAATTATTGATAGTTATGTATCTATTGTCATTTTAAACCTTGTTTTCCCATTGATTTTATATTTCTTGTTTGTCCTTTTCTTTTTCCTTTTGTGGTTTGATGATTTTCTTTTTTATTATACTTATATTCTCTTCCTTTTGGTTTTAGCCAATCTGTTGTATGTTTTTGATTTGTGGTTGCCCTGTTTTTCAAGTATGTTATCCCCTTCCTTTATCTGCTTGCCTTAGACAAGTAGTCATACTGGCTCAAACACATTCTAGGAAAAAACATCTACATATTCTTACTCTCCTCCCCCACATTTTATGATTTTGTTGTCCTCTTTTACATCTTCATGTTCCTCTTTTTTGCTTTTCATTGTTGTTATCATCACTTTCACAGAAAATTTTTTAATTTTTTTTTTAATCTGTGTACTGGCATATTTAAGTGATTTATTTTCCAGTTGTAATTTTCTCTTTCCTATAGATTCTTACTTCTTTTGTATTTAGAGAAGACCTTTCAATATTTCCTTTAGGATAGGTTTAGTATTGCTGTATTGTTTTAGTTTTTGCTTGTCTGAGAAATTCTTTCTCTCTCCCTCTATTCAAAATGATAATCTTGCTGGATAGACTATACTAGGTTGCAGAGTTTTCCCTTTTAGGACTTTGAATATATCTTACCATTCCCTTCTGGCCTGCAACATTTCTGAGGAGAAATCAGCTGACAGCCTTATGGGGGTTCCCTTGTAATTAACTCTTTGTTTTGCTTTTGCTCCCTTTAGAATCCTCTCTTTATATTTAACTTTTGCCATTTTTAATATAATATGTCTTGGTGTAGGTCTGTTTCGGTTTATCTTGCTTGGGATTCTCTGTGCTTCCTGTACTTGGATATCTGTTTCCTTCTTTAGGTTTGGGGAGTTTTCAACCATAATTTCTTTAAATACATTTTCAATCCCCTTTTCTCTTTCTTCCCCTTCTGGAATCCCTATTTTGTTTGTTTGGCATGCTTTATATTATCCTATAGGTCTCTTATATTGCTTTCTCTTTTTTTCTTTAATTTGGCTTTCTGTCTTCTGTACTGATTGGGTGATTTCCATTATTCTATCTTCCAGGTCACGTTTTTGTTCTTCTGCATTATTCATTCTGCTATTCATTGCCTTTAGCTCAGCTTTCATCTCTGCAAATGAGTTTTCTAATTTTTCTTGGTTCCTCTTTATAATTTCTAGCTCCTTTTTACAATACTCTGTACTTTTGTCTAGGCTTTCTTAATTCCTTCAGTATTTTCATTGTCTCCTTTTTGAAATTGGTGTCTATTAGACTGAAGAGTTCTGTTTCATTTGTTCTTTCAGAGGAATGCTCTTGGTCTTTTAACTGGGTGTGGTTCCTCTGTTTCTTCATTTTACTTGTATTTCTCTTACTCTGTGAGTTTAGGAGAAACAATTATCTACTGTGGTCTTGAAGGGCTATTTACATTTGGGGGACCCCTGTGTAGCTTGTGTGGGTTTAGTATATTTGGTGCGAAGACTGTTTTTAATATGGATACATGTCGCCTTTTTCCTCAGCATGTACTGGTCATTATCCCCTTGATAGGGGTGTGCAGATGTGGTGACTGGTGCCTGGTCTTGGGGTTCTCAGTGGTGGTGGTTCAGGCATGCCCCTGGAGCACACGATGGGAGTGGAGGCAGCTTGCAACCACTCCTGGTGTCTGCAAGGTTGGCAGCAGTGGCTCATGAACATTCCTGGGATCTGAGGGGGAGGCGCAGGGGCCCACGACCACTCCTGGTGTTTGGGCAAGTGGCAGTGGCATCTCATGACAGCCCCTGAAGCCCATGCAGGCAGTGTCCTGCCCTCTTCGAGCATGTGCACAGGGGAAAAGGCTACAATCTGTGCCCAGCTCCTCCCCTCGTGCACCCCCCAAACAATGATGACTGGTCTCTAAGCAGCCCAGGCTTCCTCCGAGTACACCCCCAACCACAGTTGCACTAGATTCCAGCCCCCTTAGTCTATCTCCACACAACCAACCCCAGTCCTCTCCACAGTTCTTATCCCTGAAGCCCAAGTTCCAGCCCCCAGCCCCCACCAGCACTGGTGGACATGCATCAGGCTGGGGAGTGCAGGGTGGCAGCAATGACCAACTGTGCAGTTCTCCCTCAGCTCTGGCTACCACAAACCAACTGCTATGCTCTCCTCTGAGGCTCTAAAGCTCACCTTCTGTCCTGGCTGATCTCCCTGCCAGTGAGGAGACTTCCCCTGGTGCAGAAACCTTTCCTCTTTCACACCTTCCTCCCAAGGGCTCAAGTCCTGACCCAATTCCTTTCTCACTTTCCTTTTTTTCTTTTTTCCTACCCAGTTACATGGAGATTTTCTTGATCTTTCAGCAGTCTGAGGTCTTCTGTCAGCATCCTGTAGATATTCTGTTAGAATTGTTCCACATGTAGATGTATTTTTGATGTATTTGTGGGAGGTGAGCTTCACATCCTACTACTATTCCATCATCTTGTTCATTCCCTAGTTCTTTTACCCTTTATATTACCCCTTTCCATGTTCTTCAGAGGTTTGAGATGCCAGCGCACAGAAAGAAAAACTGCCTCCAGATTCACAGGCACTGCAAAATAAAATTGGAAATCTTCATTAAAGTGTATATGGGGAGAAGTGTGATACAGTTGTGGGGGGCCATTATTTGGGGGAAGTGATAAGAAATAATGTCTCTGAGAATAAAATCGTTAGTAAAGCCATTACAGTATTTTTTGTATGCCTTTAGCAAATGAGTTGGTACTAATTTGTGTTTAGTTTACGTGCTCTGATAATGGTAGCTTGTGTTTATATAGTGATTTAAATGCTTAGAAAGTAAAATGACCATTTTCCCCTAGGAAGCTACAGAACATCAGTATTATGTACTCTGTTCAAGTCCACATTGATAATGACTAAGTAAACCAGGCTCTTATGGTTTTGGATAACAAGTCCTTGGTCTTTAGACTCCATGTACTATGTATAACTTCAAGATAATTGTATTTACCCTCTTTGAGAGAAATCTCTATCTCCCAGTTGATGTTCTTTGGTCAAATGGACTTATTATTCATTAAAACTGAACTGTTAAGAGCCTCAATTAGTTCTCTGTTTTCTGACATTCACTGTGCCTTAAATAATGTTTTACATATTCTTAGTTTGGGGGGAGTATTATTGGTAGGACATATTTTAATTCAGTTTAGTTTAATATAACCTATCATTACCCTAAAATACCTTCTTTTAAATTTTTTTTTCCTTTTGACTGCAGCTAGTATTGATATTTAGCAAGAAAGTAAAGGAAATAACATTTGTTGATGCTCATAATGAACTAAACATCTCCCTGAGTGATTTTTTAGGTGTAATTTAATATAATAATGTATCCCAAATAAGACATTATCTTATAATTCAACATATACTCGATAAGATATCTAGTAAATGGCTACCGTATATCAGGTATTGTGCTAGGATACGGAGATAAAAAGAGAGAGAAAACATATTTTCTGATCTTATGGGGTTCTTTTCAGTCAAGGAAAGGAGAGATAAGGCTAAAAATATTGCAGATGCTATGATGCTATGAACACAGTACATAATTCACACATTCACTCAGTAAATGATTTGCCAGGCATAGTTTTATGTGCTGGGGAAACGGTGGTGAATGAAACGAACAAAAATCTCTTCCCTCACAGAGCTGACATTCTAGTAGTTATCCTAAGGATCACAAAGGGACAATCATTTCGGTCATGGAAATGGCTATTAGGAATCTTTGGAACATCAGTTATATATCAAAATGATTGTATGAACATTAGAAGTAAAGCTACTTTTCAATCTGTAACCTCATATCCTTGAAGTAATGCATAGGGTATGCTGTGGTGGCAGGTTTCCATTATCAGGATCCTTTCTGGAACCAGCCAGTTCCTAAAGCTGTCAATTTTGTCCACCCACACCATCATGAAAGATAAATTCATTTAAAGCTAAATAAGGTAAATGGTACAATTTGTCTCACTTGATTTAGTGGTAATGTCTTCAATTCTGTAGTGTATGTTAGACCTGAAGAGATCTTTTCTGAAGAGATTTTTCTTTTTTAAATGGAAGACTCTTAAGGATGTCGAACTTGCTTTTTCCGTTGTTCAGTCTTTCAATTCTAGTGTCATCCAAATGTGCCTTATCCATCTTATTCTTTCCTTGTGCAAAAAGATATTTTCTGTAAGTTTTCCATATATTAAATTTGGTTAACCATAATAAGATAAACCATATTTTCATAAAATGTCATTATTATTATCATTTAAGAGGCTAGATTTTCTCAATGAGCAGAAATACAGCTTCTTGCACCCTCAAGTTTTGTTGTGAAATCAAACAAGATTACTAATGAAAACATCAAAATACCAAAACCCTGTGAACTCCTACATTGATTTTATGCATTTTGTTAATTTCAGTGAACAGAGCACTACAAAGAAGGCTCTCTCTTTGCAGCCCTCATAAAAACCATTTATTTCTTTACATAGTTTTCATTTTTTATTGTATTTTTTTCTAAAAATATGTTATTGAATCTACGTTGTTTATTCAGTAAACAGTAAACAATTATTGAGTGTCAGAACTATGCTGGGATATAATGAAACTGACATATAAAATCATCCCCATCAAATGAAGGTGATAGAAAATAAAGATCCCTATATGAAAGGTTAGTAATTCTATGACAGACATATTTTATAACACAGTTATAATTCTAAACTAGTTTTCATTTTCTTAGCACATAACCTCTCTACAGTGCTTCTTAAACTTTAAGATGTAAGGAATAATCTGCGTAGTATGTTGAAATTGTGATTCCTGGACCCTAGAGAAATTCAGCATGTCTGGGAATCTGCATTTTCACAAAGACCAGGTGTTTTGGGAGTTGGTGACCCTTACCCTTAGACTTCATTTAAAGAAAGAGTTCCTTTGTGACGTTTCCCTTTTGCTGAAACTTTCCTAAGTGAAGGTCCCATAAGGCCTCTTTTCAATCTTCCACCTGTTTATCTTAATGCCATGCTCTCAGGATTTCCAGCTGAGATTTACCAGGTCCATGTGCATCTCATTACCTTGACTTGAAGTAATCCTCCCTAGTGTAGTGCTGACCTTGTTGGAGTCAGTTGTACCTAGTCTGAGAATGACACCACTGACTGTCGCCTCATCCAAAGACTGCATCTAATGGTGCAGCTATCTGGAAGAAGATGATGATGGAAGGCCCCCTCGTGATATGATAAAAGAATGCTTTTTAAACAAGGTATTAAGTTTAAACACCAGCTAGGAACTGCCTAACTGTAGGGGAGCACTTTACAAATAGTAATCATTTAACTCTCATTAACAAATTTATAAAGCAGGTGCTATTATTATGTTCATTTCACAGATAAGGACACTAAGGCTCAGTAACTTTCCCAACATCACACAGCTACTAAGTGGTAGAGCAGGGATTTGAACTCAAGTCATCTTGCTCCAGGATCTGGTGGCTGTAATTAATATAAAATGCAGCCTTTCCCTTAGTCAAAGGAACATCCTGTGATCCTTTTGCTACCACCATTCATATCAGAATGACTTACAGTAAGTTACATAAACAGAAGGAAAAAATAAAACAACAAACAAAAATCATCTCAAAAGGAAAACAAAACAATACGAACATTATATAGGATAGTTTTTAGTGTATTTTCAAATCAAAGGTATATTTCAACTTCAAATTACAGGAACACTCTACAAAGTAGAAAGAGCCCAGTAGACACATAACAATATAGGGTAACATATCTCATGTTCTCAGAAGGGAAGATAACAATTCATTTTACAATTTTTTTTTCTTGAAATACAGGATACTCCATTAAGAGCATGAATTTTTGAGTCAGAAAGATAAGGCTTCTAATTCTTACCTGTCATTTACTTGCTTGATGATCTGTGGCAGTTTGCTTACCTTAATTAATCCTCAGCTTCTCTGAAATGGACATGCCAATACAGGGTTGGGTGAATATTAAATAAGATAATTATGTGAAGGGCTTGACAGTGCCGGGAACATTGCAGTCTCTCAACAATCAGTTCCTATTTACTGGTATTATTATTAGCAGTAATTAGTAGTAGTAGTAAATAAATTTAATACTTTTAGTAGAATATATTTAGCCAGAATATTTTTGGTGGAAGGATTGTAAAAGTAGTATTGATGGTGAATCTTCCTTTTGACATCATGACTATAAAATGTTTACTTTGAGCCCTTGAGATTCTCTCTTCTGAGATTGGCCCATTTATCTTTACCAGGTGATCAACCCAACACGCCTCAACTGCTAGCTCTGGCCTCACGCCTGCGGGAGAGCGCTGAACTCTTTCAATCAGATGAGATGCGTCCTGCTAATGACCCCAAGGAAAGAGCTCCCATCCGTGTGCGGATGCTGAATGAGATTCTCCAAGACATGGAGAAAAACTTCCTGGTGCAGCGGGCACCTCCAGGGTTTTACAGGTAGGATGTGTGCTCAAAATTTGTATTTTTATGCCCCTCAATGAAATATTTGTGTTTAATGTTCAGAATGTGTACCTTCTGTGAACATAATGCTATTTTTTTAATGTGAAGAAATTATTATATCTACAATTTTTTTAACAAATTTATTTATTTATTTATTTATTTATTTTTGGTGGCATTGGGTCTTCATCGCTGCACACAGGCTTTCCCTAGTTGCGGCAAGCAGGGGCTACTCTTCATTGTGGTGTGCGGGCTTCTCCTTGCTTTGGCCTCTCTTGTTGCAGAGCATGGGCTCTAGGCATGCTGGCTTCAGTAGTTGTGGCATGTGGGCTCAGTAGTTGTGGCTTGTGGGCTCTAGAGCACAGGCTCAGTAGCTGTGGTGCACAGGCTTAGTTGCTCCACGGCATGTGGGATCTTCCCAGACCAGGTCTTGAACCTGTGTCCCCTGCATTGGCAGGTGAATTCTTAACCACTGTGTTACCAGGGAAGTCCTATATCTACAATTTGAGGAGCATTCTCCTCCCCCAAAGCAAAGTTCAACTGCATAAATAGAGAATAAAGAAAACTTTATTTTTCTTTATACCTGTAAATATTGATATTATCTGTAGATATAATTTATATCTATATGATAATGGTTTAGCAGTATCATATACAAAATGACTAAGATTTTTTTTTACAATTAAAGTCAATATGAATCAAATGTGTTATAGCTACTGAAAAACCAAATGGATTTATAGGTTGTACTGCGAGAAATACGCTTTCTTGAATGAATCAGGAGATGTCTATATTATTCTGTCCTAGTAAGTCCACTTCTAGAGCATTGGATTTAATTCTAGAAACTACATTTTAAGAGGGAGTTAAGTATGTTTAATATTCAGGGGAGAGTGGAATTTACAGGAATCTTGAAACAACCAGGGGATTAGACATATTTGGTTAGAGGGTCACAATAGAGTGATTTCTGAAAACATTTAAACAATTTTAACAGATATTTTAATAAAACAATTTTCACATAGAACAGGGATTCAATTTAGGCTCTTAGAGGATGATACAAATATGTACTTGTTTTTGAGGTTCCAGAAATAGTAGAAATTAAACAAAGAGGGAAAATGGAGTTTAAAAGATAACATGTTTTAAATGTTTTTGTTTTTTTTAATAAGTAACATTTATTGACCACTAAATATGTCTCAGGCACTATGTTAAAGACTCTCCACGCATTAATTAATTTAATCCTGGCAAAACAGCCAATGGATTAGGTACTCTTAGTGTCCCCATCTTATAGATGGAGAAACTGGTTTCAGAAAGGCTAAATGACTGGCCAAAATAATAAAGCAGACTTCAGAGAATGTCCTGTCTCTCACTTTACTAAAAATGTTTTTTCTGTTTCTTTTTTAAAAATTTTTATTTTATGTTGGAGTACAGTTGATTAACAATGTTGTGTTAGTTTCAGGTGTACAGCAAAGTGATTCAGTTATACATATACATGTATCTGTGCTTTTTCAAGTTCTTTACCAATTTAGGTTATTACAGAGTATTGAGCAGCATTCCCTGTGCTATACATTATGTCCTTGTTGGTTATCTATTTTAAATGTAGCAGTGTGTACATGTCAATCCAAAACAACCATCTATCCCTCATTCCCTGTGCTATACATTATGTCCTTGTTGGTTATCTATTTTAAATGTAGCAGTGTGTACATGTCAATCCAAAACAACCATCTGTCCCTCCCCCGACCCTTCACCCAAGCAACCATAAGTTTGTTCTCTAAGTCTGTTTGTTTTGTAAATAAGTACATTTGTATCATTTTTTTAGATTCTGCATATAAGTGATATCATATGATATTTGTCTTTCTCTGTCATATTTCACTTAGTATGATAATCTCCAGGTCCATCCATGTTGCTCCAAATGTCATTATTTCATTCTCTTTAATGGATGAGTAATATTCCATTGTATATACGTACCACATCTTCTTTATCCATTCCTCTGTTGATGGACATTTAAGTTGCTTCCATGTCTTGGCTATTGTAAACAGTGATGCAATGAACATGGGGTGCATGTATCCTTTCAAACCATAGTTTTCTTCAGATATATACTCAGCAGTTGGATTGTTGGATCGTATGCTGGTTCTGTTTTTAGTTTCTTAAGGAACCTCCATACTGTTCTCTATAGTGGCTGTACCAAATTACATTTCCACCAACAGCGTAGGAGGGTTCCCTTTTCTACACACCCACTCCAGCATTTATTTTATGTAGACTTTTTGATGATGGCCATTCTGACTGATGTGAGGTGATATATCATTGTTATTTTGATTTGCATTTCTCAAGTAATTAGTGACGTTGAGCATCTTTTCACGTGCCTCTTGCCCACCTGAATGTCTTCTTTGGAGAAATGTCTATTTGGGTGTTCTGCCCTTTTTACTGGCTTTGTTTTTTTGATATTGAGCTTCATGAGCTGTTTGTAAATTTTGGAGATTAATCCCTTATCAGTTGCATCGTCTGCAAATATTTTCTCCCTTTCTGTGGGTTGTCTTTTGTTTTATTTACAGTTTCCCTTGCTGTGCAAAAACTTTTGAGTTTAAATAGGTCCCATTTGTTTATTTTTGGTTTTGTTTCCATTATTCTGGAAGACAGATAGAAAAAATATACTTCTGTGATTTATGTCAGACAGTGTTCTATGTTTTCCGGTAAGAGTTTTATAGTATATGGTCTTATATTTAGGTCTTTAAACCATTTTGAATTTATTTTTGTGTATGGTGTTATAGAATGTTCTAATTTCATTCTTTTTTTTTTTTTTTTACATTTAGCTGTCCAGTTCTCCAACCACCATTATTAAAGAAATTGTTGTTTCTCCATTGTATAGTCTTGCCTCATTTGTCATAGATTGATTGACCATAGATCCTGGGTTTATTTCTGGAATTTCAATCCTATTCCATTAATCTATATTTCTGTTTTGGTGCCAGTACCATACTATTTTGATGACTGTAGCTTTGTAGTATAGTCTGAAGACAGGGAGCAAGACAGTCCAAGAACATAGTATATCTTTCCATCTGTTTGTGTCATCTTTTATTTCTTTCATTAGTGTTTTATAGTTTTTGGAGTATAGGTATTTTGCCTCTTCAGGTAGGTTTATTCCTAGGTATTTAATTCTTTTGGATTTGATGGTAAAGAGGATTGTTTCTTTAATTTCTCCTTCTGTTCTTTTGTTCTTAGTGTATAGGAATGCAAGAGATTTCTGTGTATTTATTTTGCCTCCAGCAACTTTATCAAATTCATTGATGAGTTCTAGCAGTTTTCTGGTAGCATCTTTAGAATTGTCTCTGTATAATATTATGTCAACTGCAAAAGGTGACAGTTTTACTTCTTCTTTTCCAGTTTGGATTCCCTTTATTTCCTTCTCTTCTCTGATTGCTATGGCTAGGACTTCCAAAACTATATTGAATAAAAGTTGCAAGAGTGGGCATCTGTGTCTTGTTCCTGATCTTAGAGGAAATGCTTTCAACTTTTCAATATTTACTATGATGTTGGCTGTGTGTTTGTCATACATGGCCCTTATTATGTTGAGGTAGGTTCCCTCTATGCCCACCTTCTGGAGAGTTTTTATCATAAATGGGTGTTCAATTTTGTCAAAAGCTTTTTCTGCATCTACTGAGATGATCATATTATTTTTATTCTTCCATTTTTTGATGTGGTGTATCACACTGATTGATTTGCAGATATTGCAAAAGGCTTGCGTCCCTGGGATAAATCCCACTTGATCATGAAGTGTGATCCTTTTAATGTATTGTTGGATTTGGTTTGCTAGTATTTTGTTGAGCATTTTTGTGTCTATGTTCATCAGTGATATTGGCCTGTAATTGTCTTTTTTGTGGTATCTTTGTCTGGTTTTGATATCAGGGTGATGGTGGCCTCGTAGAATGAGTTTGGGAGTATTCCGTCCTCTGTGATTTTTTTGAACAGTTTCAGAAAGATAGATGTTAACTCTTCTCTGAATGTTTGATAAAATTTGCCTGTGAAGCCATCTGGCCCTGGACTTTTGTTTGCTGGGAGTTTTTTCATCACAGTTTCAATTTCATTACTTGTGATTGGTCTGTTCATATTTTCTGTTTCTTCCTGATTCAGTCTTGGGAGATTGTACCTTTCTAGGAATTTGTCCATTTCTTCCAGGTTGTCCATTTTATTGGCAAAGAGTTGCTTGTGGTAGTCTCTCCATGAGAGCCTTTGTATTTCCATGCTGTCTCTTGTAACTTCTTGTTCATTTCTAATTTTATTGATTTGTATCCTCTCCCTTTTTTTCTTGATGAGTCTGGCTAAAGGTTTATTGATTTTGTTTATCTCTTCAAAGAAACAGCTTTTAGTTTCATTGATCTTTTCTATTGTTTTCTTTGTCTCTATTGCATTTATTTTGGCTCTGATCTTTATGATTTCTTTCCTTCTACCAACTTTGGGTTTTGTTTGTTCTTCTTTTCTAGTTGCTTTAGGTGTAAAGTTAGCTCGGTGGTTTATCTGAGATTTTTCTTATTTCCTGAGGTAAGATTGTATTGCTATAAACTTCCCTCTTAGAATTGCTGTTTATGTGACCCTTAGGTTTTGGATCATCGTGCTTTCATTTTCATTTGTCTCTAGGTATTTTTTGATTTCCTCTTTGATTTCTTCAGTGATCCACTGGTTGTTTAATAGCATATTGTTTAGCCTCCACATGTTTGTGGTTTTTACAGTTATTTTCTGGTAGTTGCTTTCTAATCTCATAGTTTTGTGGTTGGAAAAGATGCTTCATATGATTCAATTTTCTTAAATTTACTCAGGCTCGCTTTGTGGGCTAGTCCTTGATCAGTCCTGGAGAATGTTCCATGTGCATTTGAGAAGAATGTGTATTCTGCTGCTTTTGGATGGAATGCTCTATAAATATCAATTAACTCCAATCGGTATAATGTGTCATTCAATGCCTGTGTTTCCTTATTGATTTTCTGTCTGGATGATCTGTCCACTGATGAAAATGGGGTGTTAAAGTCCATTATTGTGTTACTGTCAATTTCTCCTTTTATGGCTCTTAGTGTTTTCCTTACATATTGATGTGCTCCAACGTTGTGTGCATATATATTTAAAATTGTTATATCTTTTTCTTGGATTGGTCCCTTGATTGTTATGTAGTGTTCTAGTGTCCTTCTTTGTGTGTTGTAACAGTTTATTTTAAAGCCTGTTTTTTCTGATATGAGCATTGCTATTCCAGCTCTCTTTTGATCTCTATTTGCACTGAATAACTTTACATCACCTCATTTTCAGTCTGTATGTGTCCCTAGATCTCAAGTGGGTCTCTTATAGACAGCATATATATGGGTCTTATTTTTGTATCCATTCAGCTAGTCTATGTCTTTGGGTTGGGGCATTTGATGTTTATGTTTAAGGTAATTATTGATATGTATGTTCTTACTGCCATTTTGTTAATTGTTTTGGATATGATTTTGTAGGTGTTTTCTGTTGTCTTCTCTTGTGATTTGATGCCTAACTTTAGTGTTGTGTTTGGATTCCTTTTTCTTTTGTGTGTGTATATCTATTGTAAATTTTTGGTTTGTAGTTACCAGAAGGTTTTGATATATAAGTCTATATATAAACAGATTGTTTTAAGTTGCTGTACTTTTAATTTCAAACGCATTTTCAATGTCCTGCATTTGTGCTCTCCTCTTCACACAATTGCTTGTTTTGATATATATATGTGTAGATGATTTCCTACCTTTACTGTATTTTTGCCTTTACTGATGAGCTTTTCCATTTGTAATTTTCTGTTTCTAATTATGGCCTTTTCTTTTCTGCTTAGAGAAATTCCTTTGGCATTTGTTGCAAAGCTTGTCTGTTGGTGCTGAATTCTCTTAGCTCTTTCTCATCTGTTAATCTTTCTCTTGATTTTGCTGTCAAAACTGAATGAGTGCCTTGCTGGGTAGAGTATTCTTGGTTGTAGCTTCTTCCCTTTCATTACTTTAAATATATCATGCCACTCCCTGCTTGCCTGTGGAGTTTCTGCTGAGAAATCTGCTGATAATCTTATGGGAATTCACTTGTATGTTATTTGTTGTTTTCCCTTGTTGCTTTTAATATTTTTTCTTTCTTTGTCTTTAAATTTTGTCAGTTTGACTACTAGATGTCTTGGTGTGTTCCTCCTTGAGTTTATCCTGTCTGGGACCCCCTGGGCTTCCTGGACTTGGGTGACTGTTTTCTTTCCCATGTTAGGGAAGTTTTTAACTATTACCTCTTCAAGTATTTTCTCAGTTCCTTTCTCTCTCTCTTCTCCTTCTGGGACCTCTATAATGCAAATGTTCTTGCATTTAATGTCATCCCAGAGGTCTTTTAGGTGGTCTTCATTTATTTTCATTCTTTTCTCTTTATTCTGTTCTGAGGCAGTGATTTCCACCATTCTGTCTTCCAGCTCACTTATCCATTCTTCTGTCTCAGTTATTCTGCTATTGATTCCTTCCAGTGTGTTTTTCATTTCAATTATTGTATTGCTCATCTCTGTTTGTTTGTTATTTAGTTCTTCTAGGTCTTTGTTAAACATTTCTTGTATCTTCTTGATCCATGCCTCCATTCTTTTTTTGAGATCTTGGATAATCTTTACTATCATTACACTGAATTCTTTTTGGGTAGATTGCCTATCTCCACTTCACTTCATTGTTCTTCTGGGGTTTTGTCTTGTTGCTTTGTCTGGGAGATATTTCTCTGCCATCTCATTTTGTCTAACTTTCTGTGTGATTGTGGTTTCTGTTCCACAGGCTGCCAGGTTGTAGTTGTTGCTTCTACTGTGTGCCCCCTGGTGGATGAAGCTGTCTAAGATGCTTGTGCAGGCTTCCTGCTTGTAGGGAGTGGTCCCTGCTCACTGGTGGTTGTAGCTGGTTCTTTTCCCTCATGGCCAAGGGCCATGTCAAGGGGCATGTTTAGCAGGCAGCTGTTTGTTTTCCTCAGGAAGACTTTAAGCAGCCTGTCTGCTGATGAGTGGGGCTGTTTTCCTGCCCTGTTGGTTGTTTGGCCTGAGGTGTCCTAGCACTGGAGCTTACAGGCTGTTGTGTGGGACCAAGTCTTGGTGAGAAAATGGAGGCTTCCAAAAGGGCTCACACCAATGTGTACTACCCAGAACTGTCACTGCCAGTGTCCTTGTCCCCGCAGTAAACCACAGCTGCCCCCCACATCCACAGGAGACTCTCTAATACTAGCAGGTAGGTCTGACCCAGGCTCTTATGTGGCCACTGTTTTTTTTTTTCCTGGATCTGGGTATGCACAGGACCCTGCATGCACCCTCCAAGAGTGGAGTTTCTGTTTCTCCCAGTCCTATGGAATTCTTGCAATCAAACCCTGCTGGCCTTCAAAGCCAGATATTCTGGAGGTTCCTCCTCCCATTTTCAGACCCCCAGGCTGAGAAGCCTGACATGGAGCTCAGAACTTTCACTCCTGTGGTAGAACGTCTTTGATATATTTATTTCCATTTTGTGGGTCACCCACCTGGGTGGTATGGGATTTGATTTTATTGTGATTGAACCCCTCATACCATCTTGTTGTGACTTCTTCTTTGTATTTGGATGTTCAGTATCTTTTTTGGTAGGTTCCAGTGGTTTTTTTCAATGGTTGTTCACCAGTTAATGGTGATTTTGGTGTTTCCTTGAGAAGAGGTGAGCTCACATCCTTCTACTCTGCCATCTTGTTTGGATCACCTGTTTTAAATGTTTTATTTGATTTTTGTATAAAGCACAAAAGATAAAAACATACACCTCTTTGTGTAACAGATGCACATATAATGTATGCGTATAACATTCAATAAACACGTGTGTGTGTATATGTATATATTTTTTGGATATATGTATGTGTACACACACACACTAGGCATATATATATTATTTATATATATATGTCTAGTTCAGGGTTTATCATGGGAAAAGGTGGGAGACAAAGAGGTGTTGGAGAAAGAGTAAGGTAAGAAAACTATTTGGCCCAGAACTCTCTTCATAAAGGTACTTTTGCACCACATCAGTTATATGTATAATATATACACACACACACACACAAATAACACCCTGGACTACACATATAGTGTATGATCAAAGCTACAACTAAGACTAAAGAATTGAAACACAGGAATACAAATCTTAATTACATATGAGAAAAATTTCTAACAAGTTGTGTTCTTAAAAAAAAAAAAAAAGGTACTGATGAACTTAGTTTCAGGGCAGGAATAAAGAGGTAGACATAGAAAATGGACTAGAGGACATGGCGGGGGGTGAAGCTGGGGTGAAGTGAAAGTAACATCAACATATATACACTATGGAATGTAAAATAGTTGGCTGGTGGGAAGCAGTAGCATAGCACAGAGAAATCAAAATCAGCTCGGTGCTTTGTGATGACCTAGAGGGGTGAAATATGGAAGATGGGAGGGAGGCTCAAGAGGGAGGGGATATGGGGACATGTGTATACATATGGCTGATTCGCTTTGCTGTGCAACAGAAACTAACACAGTATTGAGAAGCAATTATACTCCAATAAAGTCCTACTAAAAACAAAAAAAAACAGTATGATGCTTTTATAGAGTGGTGAACTCATTACCACTGTAGGTATTAAAACAGGCTAAGTAGCCCTAAGCACCTGAATATTTGGGCTACATGAGGTTTAAGATGCCTTTTAGTACCAAAATTCTGTGATCTGACAAATCACTTGATCTCTCTACACTTTAATTTCTGCATCTATAAAATGAGATGATGGAATGAGACCCTTTTGTAATAAAACCCCTTTTCTGACTTCTGATATTTGAGGATTTTCCTTCATGATTTTAATCTCAAATTCACATTTAAAATCTTTATTTTATATCATCTTTTTAACATTATGACTCTGTATCATAAGACTTTGGAAAACATTCATTTATCACAGCAGACACTTTTAAGGCACTTTGTAAGCCCCAGGTACTCTTGTAAGCACCAGAGAAAGGAGTCACCTTAAGTTAAAAACATCTGCCTTGATGAGGTTATATTCCAGCTGGGGGGATGGGGAAACAGAATGAACAAGGTAATTTAGTAAAATATAGTGTATGGTAGATGTAATGACTGCTAAAGAGAAAAATTAAACCACATTATTAAATCCAGCATTATTAAAAAGTCTTTATCAAAGTAAAGTAGATAAATTATATCTTTTAGAATATATTATGTAAGTTATATTTCCTTCACTTTTAGTTTATAAAAAATTCAGATATTAGTATCCTATATTAAGGACATAGTTTTATATGTTATGAAATATATAAAACTTTCTCCCTTTGCCCTTTTTGGCTCTTGCACTAAATACAGGGGACCTCTCTGTGGTCTGAGTTACGTGTATAGTAAACTTTATTATTCCTTCAACGATTTACTTTATCATGCATTTGGAGTAGAAAAGAAAATATTTGTTTTCCTCTGAGTTAACAATGATTAAGCAAGTGATATTTTCTCCTGTTAATAATATGATTACAGCATACCTTGTATTCCAGTATGCAAGGCCCAAAATGTTGATTATGATAATGTTCTAACTCATATAACAAACTTTGTAGTTGAAAGCTTATGGTTCAATATTTTGGCATTATTTTAAACTATTACTCTAATTATTGAAAAAAATACATGTTTGTTTGCATTCTTCTCCTTGGCTTTATTTTCACATATATGCCAACAATACAGATAGATTAAATACTTCATTCTGATTTATCTAACTGACCTTTATTCCAAGATTGTCATGAATTTTTACTTTATTTCTGAAATATATAACAAATCAATCATCCTACTTTATTTTTTTTCTTGGTAGAGAATTCACATTTCTAATTATTATTGACACAAAAATTTCAAAATTGCAGTAGACTTTCTACCTTCAATTCTTGGAAGCACTTCCTTTATGGGAGAGGAAATGTTCAAAGGAAAAAAGATGAGTATGACAGGATGATATAGACTTTAGGAAGATGGAAAAATTGATTCTTTATTATGACAACTATTTGGAGAAAAGATAAAATTGTTAATTACATTGTACAAAACAACATTTGGTGAACAGTGTTCTTTTTTTTTTTTATGTTAAGGAATCTTTCTTTAAAGATGTTATCCATGTAAGATCTCACTCTTCAAACCAATGGTGTCATGACAATTCTCATCAAATATACAAGAAGGAAGTCAAATGTGATTTGCTTTTTAAGAAAGTAGTTGACAGAAGTTCACTGTATAAAGCTAAATGTTGCATTTGGAATTTGGATCATGTCTCAAAGGATACTGCCCTAAAACAAAAAGTGTCACTGAACACTGAAATGTCTTATTTTTGGAATACGTGAAAGAATTTTCCCCATTATTTGGCATCAGAAAATTCAAAGATTTCAAGTCCTATGATATTACATCTAAAACTGCCTGACTCTCATTCTCATAAATAAATCTTCATTGAACACTGCTCTGTGCCAGCATACTGATGGAAACTGGCAATATAAGATCCCTACCTTCAAGGAATTTAGCCTAACTCAAGAAGTAAAATATATAAATCATAATTCAAATAAATTTCCAGAACACTTATGCAAATTGCCCAATGAATGCTACAGGTAAGAAGTGCTATTGGGATTTAGTGAACAGAGAAATTATTACCTTGTGGCATTCAAAAAAGAATTTATAGGAAAAGGGAGAAATTTATCTGGGCTTGAGGGAATGGTAGGATGCCCAGTAAATTAGGGAGTGCTATATAGACTGAATGTTTGTGTCCTCCCAAAATTCGTATGTTGAGATCTAATGATGATATTTGGAGGTGGGACCTTTCAGAGATAATTAGGTCATGAGGGCAGAACCCTCATTAATGGGATTAGCACTCTTATAAAAGAGACCCCTGAGAGCTCCCTCATCCCTACTGCCATGTGAGAACAGCGCCATCTATAGACCATGAAGCAAGCCTTCACCAGACGCATAATCCGCCTGCACCTTGATCTTGGACTTCCCACCCTCTAGAACTGTGAGAAATAAATGTGTGTTGTTTATAAGTCAGTCACTCAGTCTATCGCATTCCGTTGTAGCAGCCCAAACTGACTAAGGCAGGGAGCATTACCAGGGGAGGATAGTGTGAAGAGAGACAAAAAGTAAAGTAGAGGTTGTGTGTGGTGTGCTGAGGAGTGAAGCACAGGAAGTGGAATTGTTTGAATGGTTATTTAGTTAATGATTATGGAGAGGTAGGAAGGAATCAAGTTACAGAGTCCCATGAGTGCTCTGTTGAGAGGTTTGGAATTTAGTTATTTTTTACACAAAAGAAGCCATGAAGAAATCTGTGTTAGATTTACCTGGTGCTCCAGATAGGGTGCCCTGGAGTTGGGAAGTCAGGGAGACTACAGGTGTAAAAATGGTATGGAATGCTGAGAACATGATTTGGCACATTGGAGTCAGGAACGAAGAGCAAAGAGCAAATTTGGGAGATGGTATTAAGGAAGATTTGAAGAATTTAGCAAACAAGAGGTTCGAATCTTATTTTGGGATTTTTTTTTTTTAGGGTTCGCATAGAGCTAGGCAAATGAAGCATGGTTTAGTAGTGGAAAGAGTCTCCTCTCTGCCCATTTCTCCAGCCAGTTGGTTAAGGCACTCAGTATCTCTGGTTTTCCATGTAATTGTATGATAATCTGTTGATAAAAATTTCTATCTAAAGTCCCTTCTAGCTCTAAAAATCGGATTCAATGCATATCCACTGCATTAAGCTTCACAACCTGTACAGTAAGGGAGATTCTTCTAATCCTGAGGGAGGGGACCAAGAAAGAGCACAATGATAGACTGCAATGGTGCAATGAAAAGCTGCAAAGGGCTCCAGATGTACTGAGCTTAGTAGGCAGTGGAGAGCAGATGCAATGATATATATGATCAGGGACTATTCATGATTGATAGTTATAGTGAAAGTGAAAGTGTGTTGAAAACTACAAAACATTGCAAAAATATTACTACTATCAAGATTCAGCAGTGTAAAATCTAAATCGTTGCCCCTGAGTAGGGAGGGGATTATGTATCAATATTTCCTTAAGTATTCTGAATATTCTCTCTCCCTCCTTCCTTTACTGTGATTCTAATATGTACTACTCTACTGCTTCCAAGGGACTGGCATATCTGCAGATGAGATCTTGTGGCACCTGTGTTTTGTTGTTGGCTTCGTTTTAACTCCCTATAGTTACTACTGTGCAAAGGCAGAGTAAGCAGTATGACCCAGTGACCTATGCAGTCTCCACTAAAATATATATATGTAAAAAATATTTTAGGTTTAGAGAAAAATTGAGTAGAAAGCACAGAGAGCTCCCATATAACCCTTCACACACACACAGTCCCCTCATCTCCCAACACATAGTTCCCCTATTATTAACATCTTACATTAGCTTAGTACGTTTGTTATAGTTGATGAGCCAATATTGACACATTATTAACTAAAGAGTCTACAGTTTATGCTAGGGTTTACTTTTTGTTTTTTACATTCTATGGATTTTTGACAAGTGTATAATAGCATGTATCCACCATTTCAGTATCACTGCCCTAAAAAAATCTGTGCTCCACCTCTCCATCTTTCCCTCTCTCCTCCCTGAGCCTCTGGCCTTTTTACTATGTCCACAGTTTTGCCTTTTCTAGAATGTCATACAGTTTGAATCATACAGCATATAACTTTTTCATATGGGCCTCATCACTTAGCAATCTGAAATTGTTTCCTCCATATTAATTTCTTTTTATCACTGAACAATATTCCATTGCACAGATGTACCAGTTTATCCATTCACCCATTGAAAGACATTTTAGTTGTTTTCAAATTTTCACAATTATGAACAAAGCTTTTACATACATTTGTAGGCAGGTTTTTGTGTGGATGTACATTTTCAATTCATTTGGGTAAATACCAAGGAGCACAACTGCTGGATCATATGATAAGCCTATGTATAGTTTTGCAAGAAACTGCCAAACTGTCTCCCAAAGTGGCTATACCATTTTGCAATCCCACTAGCAATAAATAAGGTTTTTGGTTGTTCCACATCTTTGTCAGCATTTTCTCTTGTCAGTATTGTTATATCATTTTTAAATTTGTAATTCTCTAATGATATATGATGTTGAACATCATTTTATGTACTTTTTATCTGTATATCTTCTTTGGTGAGGTGTTTGTTCAGATCTTTTCCCTATCTTTTAAATTGAATTGTTTTCTTATTATTGAGTTTTAAGAGCTCTTTTTATATTTTGGATGCCAATCCTTTATCAGATATGAATATTGCAAATGTTTTCTTAAGCATGCCTGTTGTAGAGCAGAAGTTTTAATTTAATTAAATCCAACTTATCTTTTTTTTTCCATGGATTGTGCTTATGGTGTTGTATCTAAAAATCCATCAAACCTAAGGTCACCTAGATTTTTCTCCTATGTTGTCTTCTAGGTGTTTTATAGTTTGGTGTTTTATATTTAGGTCACTGATCCATTTCCCGTTAATTTTTGTGAAAGGTATAAGGTCACTGTCTAGATTCATTATTTTTGCATGTGGCTGTCTTGTGCTGGCACCATTTGTCAAAAAGGCTATTCTTTCTCATTGAATTGCCTTTCCTCTTTTGCCATACAATTTGCTTTTAGATTTTTTTCTTGGGTTAAGACTTACTTAGGAGTGGAATTGCTGATCATGTGGTGAAATAGGAAGGTTGGAGAGGGGTGAAATTTCCCTCCCCAAGCTGGGATAATATTGCAGTATTGCTCTTTGACAAAATCTTTCCTCTGGAGAGTAGGCCTTTGTGATAGAGAAGATCCTGGAAGGGTTTCCTGATGGTTACTCTTCCTCTTCCCCTGCCACAGCCCTCAGGCGATTTTTCTCAGCTCCTCAAGTGATTTAGAATACCTCTACCACGGACAGAGATAAGATGGAAGAATAGACAGACGTGAGCTCACCTCTTCTTATGAAAACATGAAAATCACAACTAACTAACTGCTGAAAGACAATCAAAAAAAAACAGGTGGAACCTACCAAAAAAGATATCCTACATCCAAAGAAAGACAGACAAAGAAAGAAGCCATATGAGATGGTAGGAGGGGCTTAATTGCAATAAAATAAAATCCCATACCCACAAGGTGGGTGACCCCACAAAGTGGAAAATAATTATACCACAGAGTTCTCCCACAGGAGTGAAAGTTCTGAGCCCCATGTCAGGCGCCCCAGCCTGGGGGTCTGGCAATGGGAGGAGGAGCTCCCAGAGAATCTGGCTATGGAGGCCAGTGGGGTTTGATTGCATTAATTCCACAGGACTGGGAGAAACAGAAACTCCACTCTTGGAGGGTTCATACAGGGTCTTCTGCACACCAGGACCCAGGGAAAAAAGCAGTGACCTCATAAGAGCCTGGACCAGACCTACTTGCTAGTATCAGAGTGTCTCCTCAGAGGTGGGGGCATTAAATGCACCAACATTCTCAGTATAGGGGTTCCAGAAGGAGGAGAGAGAGAGAAAAGAAGACCTGAGAAAATATTTGAAGATATAATAGCTAAAAACTTCCCCAACATGGGAAAGGAAACAGTCACTGAAGTCCAGGAAGCGCATGGAGTCCCAGGCAGGATAAACCCAAGGAGGAACATGCCAAGATACATAGTAATCAAATTGACAAAAATTAAAGACAAAGGAAAAATATTAAAAGCAACAAGGGAAAAGCAACAAATAACATACAAGAGAATTCCTATAAGATTCTCAGCAGAAACTCTGCAGGCCAGCAGGGAGTGGCACAATATATTTAAAGTGATGAAAGGGAAGAAGTTGCAACAAAGAATACTCTACTCTGTTGAGCAAGGCTTTCATTCAGTTTTGAAGGAGAAATCAAAACCTTTACAGACAAGCAAAAGCTAAGAGAATTCAGCACTGACAGACCAGCTTTGCAACAAATGCTAAAGGAATTTCTCTAGGGGGAAAAGGCCACAACTAGAATCAAGAAAACTATAAATGGAAAAGCTCACTAGTAAAGGCAAACATACAGTGTACTTACTGTAAGGTAGGAAATCATCTGCACACAAATATGATATCAAACCCAGCAGTTGTACAAAGAGTAGACCACAAATTCAAGACACTGGAAATACATTTGAAATTAAAAGACCAGCAACTAAAAACAATCTTGTTTATATGTAGACTTCTGTATCAAAACCTCATGGTAACTGTAAGCCGAAAATCTATAATAGACACACAACATGCAAAAGAGAAAGGAATCCAAACACAACACTAAAATTAGTCATCAAATCACATGAGAAAAAAAAAGAGGAAGGGAAGAAAAAACACTTATAGAAGCCTATCCAAAACAATTAACAAAATGGCAGTAAGAACATACATATTGATAATTACCTTAAAAGTAAATGGATTAAATGCTCCAACCAAGACTAGACTAGTTGAATGGATGCAAAAACAAGACCTGTATATATGCTGTCTACAAGAGACCCACTTCCAGACTGAAAGTGAGGGGTTGGAAAAACATATTCCATGAAAGTGGAAACAAAAAGAAAACTGGGATAGCAATGCTCATATCAGAAGAAACAGGCTTTAACATAAAGACTGTTACAATACACAAAGCAGGACACTACATGATGATCAAGGTATCAATCTAAGAAAAAGATATAAAAATTGTTAATATATATGCACCCAACATAGTATTTACCTTATATATTGAGATTCTCAAGCAGTCATACAAGGAGAAATCGACAGTAACACAGTAATAGTGGGGGACTTTAACACCCTACTTTTCATCAATGGACAGATCATCCAGACAGAAAATCAATAAGGAAACATAGGCCTTGAATGACACATTATTCCAGATGGACTTAACTGATATTCATAGAGCATTCCATCCAAAAGCAGCAGAATACACATTCTTTCTTCTCAAGTGCACATGGAACATTCTCCAGGATTGATCAAGAGCTGGCCCACAAAGCAAGCCTCGGTAAATTTAAGAAAATTGAAATCATATGAAGCATCTTTTCTGACCACAAAGCTATGAGATTAGAAAGCAACTACCAGAAAAAAAACTGTAAAAACCACAAACATGTGGAGGCTAAACAATATGCTATTAAACAACCAATGGATCACTGAAGATATCAAAGAGGAAATCAAAAAATACCTAAAGACAAATGAAAATGAAAGCACGATGATCCAAAACCTAAGGGTCACAGCAAAAGCAGTTCTAAGAGGGAAGTTTATAGCAATACAGTCTTACCTCAGGGAATAAGAAAAATCTCAAATAAACCACCAAACTAACTTTACACCTAAAGCAACTAGAAAAGAAGAACAAACAAAACCCAAAGTTAGTAGAAGGAAAGAAATCATAAAGATCAGAGCAGAAATAAATGCAGTAGTGACAAAGAAAACAATAGAAAAGATCAATGAAACTAAAAGCTGGTACTTTGAAAAGATTAACAAAATCAATAAACCTTTAGCCAGACTCATCAAGAAAAAAAGGGAGAGGATTCAAATCAATAAAATTAGAAATAAACAAGGAGAAGTTACCACGAACAGCACAGAAATACAAAGGCTCATGAGAGACTACCACAAGCAACTCTTTGCCAATAAAATGGACAACCTAGAAGATATGGACAAATTCTTAGAAAGGTACAATCTCCCAAGACTGAGCCAGGAAGAAGTAGAAAATATGAACAGACCAATTATAAATAATGAAACTGAAACTGTGATTTAAAAAACTCTCAACAAACAAAAGTCCAGGACCAGATGGCTTCACAGGCAAATTTTATCAAACATTGAAGAAGAGTTAACGTCTATCCTTCTGAAACTATTCCAGAAAATCACAGAGGAAGGAACACTCCCAAACTGATTCTATAAGGCCACCATCACCTCAATACCAAAACCAGACAAAGATACCACAAAAAAAGGCAATTACAGGCCAATATCACTGATGAACATAGACACAAAAATCCTCAACAAAATACTAGCAAACTGAATCCAACAATACATTAAAAGGATCATACTACATGATCATGTGGGATTTATCCCAGAGATGCAAGCATTTTTCAATATCTGTAAATCAATCAGTGTGATACAACAGCTCAACAAATTGAAGAATAAAAACAATATGATTATCTCAGTGGATGCAGAAAAACCTTCTGACAGAATTCCACACCCACTTATGATAAAAACTCTCCAGAAAGTAGGCATAGAAGGAACATACCTCAACATAATAAAGGCCATATATGACAAACCTATAGCTAACATCATACTCAACAGTGAAAAGCTGAACACATTCCCTCTAAGATCAGGAACAAGACAAGGATGTCCGCTCTTGTGATTTTTATTCAACATAGTTTTGGAAGTCCTAGCCATGGCAATCAGAGAAGAAAAAGAAATAAAGGGAATCCAAACTGGAAAAGAAGAAGTAAAACTGTCACTTTTTGCAGATGACACGCTACTATACATAGACAATCCTAAAGATGCTACCCAAAAACTACTAGAGCTAAGCAATGAATTTGGTAAAGTTGCAGGATATGAAATTAACACACAAAATCTGTTGCATTTCTTGACCAGCAAGGGCTTAATTTCCAAAATATACAAACAGCTCATACAGCTCAACAACAAAAATAAACAACCCAATCAAAAAATGTACAGAAGACCTAAAGAGACACTTCTCCAAAGAAGAGATACAGATGGCCAAGAGGCACATGAAAATATACTCAACATTGCTAATTGTTAGAGAAATGCAAATCAAGACAACAATGAGGTATCACCTCACACTAGTGAGAATGGCCATCGTCAAAAAGTCTACAAAAATAAATGCTGGAGAGGGTATGAAGAAAAGAGAACCCTCCTACACTGTTACTGGGAATGTAACTTGGTACAGCCACTATGGAGAACATTATGGAAGTTCCTTAAAAAACTAAAAATAGAGCTACCATATGATCCAGCAATCCCACTCCTGGGCATATATCTGGAGAAAACCATGTTTCGAAAGGATACATGTACCACAGTGTTCATTGCAGCACTATTTACAGTAGCCAAGGCATGGAAGCAACCTAAATATCCATCGACAGGGGAATAGATAAAGAAGATGCGGGATATATATATATATATATATATATATATATATATATATATACAATGGAATATTACTCAGCCATTTAAAAGAATGAAATAATGCCATTTGCAGCCACATGGATGGACCTGGAGATTATCAGACTAAGTGAAGTAAGTCAGACACAGAAAGACAAATATCATGATGCCGCGTATACACAGAATCTAAAAAAAAGTAAAAATGTACTTATTTACAAAACAGAAACAGACTCACAAACTTAGAGAAAGAACTTATGGTTACCAGGGTAGAAAGGTGGTGGGAAGTGATAGATTGGGAATTTGGAATTGACATATATACACTGCTATATTTAAAACAGATAACCAACAAGGACCTACTGTATAGCACAGGGAACTCTGCTCAATATTCTGTAATAACCTAAATAGGAAAAGAACTTGAAAAAGACTAGATACATGTGTATGTATAACTGAATCACTTTGCTGTACACCTGAAATTAACACACATTGTTAATCAACTATGGTCCAATATAAAATTTTTTTTTTTTTTTTTTTTTTTTGCGGTACGCGGGCCTCTCACTGCTGTGGCCTCTCCTGTTGCAGAGCACAGGCTCAGTGGCCATGGCTCACAGGCCCAGCCGCTCCGCGGCATGTGGGATCCTCCCGGACCGGGGCACGAACCCGCGTCCCCTGCATCAGCAGGCGGACTCTCAACCACTGCACCACCAGGGAAGCCCAATAAATTTTTTTTTAATTTGCTTTTAATATTGCCTTTTACTCTCAGCAGGTCACTGGTCAATAGTAGAATGGCTTTCTGAATTAAGAACACCATGTGACAATACTATTGTAGGAAGACCACTGGATCTTGCATTTGTAAAAGTGGGAAGGGGGTTTGAATATGAACACTAGTCTTTTACTACTGACTTGTTTTGGAGCAAGCTAATTAGCAACTCAGAGTCAGTTTCTCATCTGTAAAATAGAAACTCTCAAAGGACTATTAATATGACAATAAATTTAGAAAAAATATTAGCATAAAGTTTGATAACATGAGGATAAAATGTGAGAAGATAATTTATAAGCTATAGAATCCCATACAAATATTACAAAATAAAAGTAATACTTGTATACCATTCTGCTGTTTTTACTTAGCCTCTGATAATGTTCTAGATGTCAAAGCTGCTTCCCCACACCTCTCTTAACCAAGGAAGATACATTTTAAAATCCAGTGACACGAGTTCTTTTTCCCCAGGGTCACTGCAGTGACCTATTTCCTTCATTTTTAATTTTCAGTATACAGTCCTTTCCCTTATACATTTGCTAAAAGCCTGCCTATTGAGTGGTTGCAACATCCCATAGAAAGTAAAGTGTTGTAGGTAAATGGAATTAAACGTGCAGTTTTTAAAAAAGAGTCATTATAATATTTACATAGCATTATATTCTGAAATAAATGTGGGCACTCTAAATGACAAACCTTTTCCAGTAGGAACGCCTTTCCTCAAACCATTTTCTTTAAGTGTTCAGGAAACCCCATGGCAAACATCATAGTTTTCTGAGACAGATTCTCTCACATTTTAAGTTTTGAAGTTTGGACCACTTTTTAGATTTTGGCACCAACCATTTCATGCTTGAAATTTAATAGGTTATGAATATGCATTCTTCCTAGCATATTTTAGCAAATTTCAGCAAAATCCTGGTCTTGTCACTGATTGTTGCTATGGTTAAGGGCATGAGTCCTAAAGGCTGTTGTTGTAACTGTGTATCTCCTTTCTTCAAGCGCCCTTATACCAGTGTAGAAACTCTTAAAAATGGAAGAGCACTGATTATTGCCATCTTCTTCATTTAGTGTCTGGACTAAACTGCTGAGACATAGAAAGATCCTTGATTTTAAACTTTTAGTGTACCAGTAGAAAATCATGGGATATTAACATTGCTCTCATCAAAAAGATGATTGGCAAAGGTTTTCTATTTATAGGCAATTCCAATATATGAGCGCAAAATATAGCAACACAACCGTACATTTATACACTGGAATAAATCATCTGCGTAAAATCCCGTGTTTTGTCTCTCTGCACATATAAAGAGACAGCAGTTAAACAGTAAAGCTAATAAAGGCTTCCCTCCCTCCCTCCCCATTATGGTTACACGCATACACACACACACGCTGCTGCACTATTAACTGGGGTTAGGTGGGGTTATCAGGTAATTTTACCAAAGGATAGGAAATTGGGTGTGGCTCTGGGGAGCAGAATTAGAAATCCACCCACTGTCTTGCAGTGGTTTTGATTTGAGGGGGTGGGGAACTGAGAAGGAAGCCAACATGAGCTAGTGTTTAATGCTGGCTGCTAAGTAGAAATGAGACTCTGGGAAAGTGAACATCCTCAAGAACCACCATTCAAAATAAATTAAAGGCTAATTATTATCTTTAAAACAAAACTATTGGTTATGCTGCAGTATTGTCCTGTTGTTCTTTCTAAATACATGGTATTTCAGCTACACCGTGGTTAAGTAGTCTGTTAGGGGCTATCTAAGCAACTACGTTTTTAATATTGCTTTGAGAAGATACTTCTGTGTGCTAAACAATGGCTTTAATCGGGAGTTTTGGGAACACACCCATTTGTAATTTGAATGGCAGTGTGTGCATGTGTGCGGGTCTCTGGCTTCATGTCCTTAAGAAAGCAGGTTCATAATAAAGGATGTCCTTTCCAAGATAGCTGGAATGGCCTTGTGGAAAGTTCAGAGGATAGTTTCGAGCCAATCCATGCCAAGACAATTTTTTGTTAGCATCCTCGAAAGCAGGAAAATAGCAATGTAAATGTCAAGATGCTGCTGCCTTGAGCCAAGAATAAACAGAGCAAGTAATCCATTAAAAGTACTTTTCAAACACATAAGCTCCCCAAACTTTGCTTTTGAAAGATATTAGAACTGGTTTACACTTAGGCAATCAATGACATTAGACAAAACTATTGAAAAACACATTTCTCAGTGGCTCTATGATCAGGTTTCCAGCTACTCCATACATGCAGTTGATTTTAAGAATTTTAAGATGTCGAGACCCAAACCCCCCAAAAACATTTCAGAATAACATTGATCTCATTATATAGTTTTCACGGTGTTTAAATTATAGTTAGTTATATAAGTACTAACAGAACCTCATGTTCAGTGTTTGATTGGGATAATAACTACTTTGTTCCGGTTGTACTTTTTCTTTCAGTGAGGTGTGGGTGGTCTGAATGGCACTAAAATCCCACCATTGTTTCTCTTGTCATTAATTCTATCAGCAACGCCTTTCTTTAGACTATGAAAAAAATAACTAGTGATTAAGAATTACCATAATACTTTTAAAATAATAGTGGCTACTTGCACAAAAGAATCTATGTATGAATACAGAGTTTGATAATCTACACAATGTAAAATTTTTAAAAGAGGGTTGAAGATCTGGCTCATATGCAAAATTATTATAATGCTGATCATTATATAGATCCCCTTTTACCCTTTTATGAATAAATATATGTACTAGCTTTGTAATTATGTATCCCTTTCATATTTTTAAAGTTTCTACTACAAGGAGCAAAAGAAAAAGGACTACCAAATTTTAAAAGAAACCAAATTAATATACTGGAATTCCAGCCTTTTTTTTCAATAGCTTATTTTGTTATTATTAAAACAAAGAGCATATCCTGTTGTGACAGATAACGTTCCCTGCAATTTGATTAGACGTTGAAACACTTGTTTAAAACATTTCAGTTGACAACGACCACTTTATCAGTCTAAATTAGTCTGAGATCCAGTCTGCTAATATCAAAATAGAAATCCATGTGTGCCCAACTGTTTGGATTTCATAAAAAATATCTTTCAGGTTTGAGGTTTCTTTCCATCTAAAGTGAGAAAAATTTACTGTTGTCATATTTATAAGTCAAGACACATTGCCAGTCTGAGGATGATTTGTAACTTTATGGTGTACTTAATAATGTTAAGACTAATAGTAGTAGCAGTACTTTACACAGAAGAGGATTTCCCTTGTACCAGGCACTACGCTGTACATTTTCATATATTATCTCTAATCCATCTAACAAAATTGCAAGATTGGTCTTATTATCCCCTTTATACAGTTAACACATTATTGACCTGGGGATTTTTGCAGAAACCAACGGCTGCGGCCTTAATACATCATCTCCGGTCAAAAATGTGTTAAGAAAACTGAAGCTTAGGAAAGGTTAATGTGTGGCAGAAAAGGGATTTGAGCCTGGCTTTTTTTAATCTAAAAGCGTTGCTCCTTCTACTAGACAGTACTGCTTGTGTTTGATCCAAATTATCCCCGGTCCGCTCAGAAGTCACCAATAAATTTAGTTAGATTTTGGTGCAAATGTAGCCTCATATGAAATAAATTCAATCTTCATAAAGACTTCAGTTTCATTTGTTCTACATTTGCAGAATTATATCCCCTAACCCTAATGGTTGTCAAAGCACATTTGTTAGGCACCAAATTTATCCCTACTTCTGGAAAAAAAAGATAGGCTCTATTGTCCTGAATTAACAAAATTATCTTGTCCCAAAATGTTGCCTACCCTTTCATGTTTCCATAAATCTTAGATACAATTAAAAGAAGAGGGACTTTTGTCTGCTAAATCTCATATATCATAGTTAGAAATGTTTTTACATAAACAACAGTGCAGTATAGCGGAGGAATCACTAGAATGGGAATTTAGAGATATGGGTTTCGATCTAAAAGAGCTACTGATCACGTAATCCTGCAAGTCACTTAAACTTCCATGACATTCACTATTTTAATCAATTAAGTAAAAAAAAAATAAACTGGCAGATCTCTAAGATAATGGAAATATTAGTTGAGGAAGTATTTATGATTCTGATTTCTTTTAAAAACAATTTTTGGGACTTCCCTGGTGGCGCAGTGGTTAAGAATCTGCCTGCCAATGCAGGGGATTCCCCCTGGTTCAAGCCCTGGTCCAGGAAGATCCCCTGGTCCAACTAAGCCCGTGCGCCACAACTACTGATCCTGCGCTCTAGAGCCTGCGAGCCACAACTACTGAGCCCATGTACCACAACTACTGAAGCCCGCATGCCTAGAGCCTCTGCTCTGCAGCAAGTGGCCACCGCAATGAGAAGCCTATGCACCACAACAAAGAGTAGCCCCCGCTCACTGCAATTAGAGAAAGTACTTGTGCAGCAACGAAGACCCAGTGCAGCCAAAAATAAATAAATAAATATATTTAAATAAATAAATAATAATAAAATAATTTTTGAAATAATTATTTCAAGGAGGGAAAAAATAACAAAATCTAGATTCTCCATGAAACCATGTTAAACATTTTAGCACTTGTTTCTCTCTCCTTTACCTATCACCTATTTTATCTATCATCAGTACAACATATTTTATCATTCCATACGTATAAATATCTTGCTGATTTAATATGACTCAAGGAGAATTAAGAGAGCGAATCATGGCTAATACTTTCTTTGTACCTGCTGAAACACTAAACATTTTATTTCACTACATAACAAAACTAAAATATCAGTACCTGATTGCTGTATAGATCATATGTTTAGTGGGTCAAATGCTCAGGAATTATTTTGTATTTGCCAATAACTAGATTGTAAGTAGAAACATTTTCTTCTTATGGTAAGTAGGTAGATCTTTATACCACACATACACACAAAATATGGAGCAGGTATAGCATATTGAGAAGCACATAGAGAAAAAAGTGAGACCCTATAGACATGATTCTGTAAAGCACATATTTAGTCCTGAAGCCAACCCCAGTGGAATCTTTTGTTCAGAGGAAAGCTTATATAAGTTACTCTAGTTGAGGAGGAAAGGGACACAGATGTCCCTCCTTCCCCATGGTCACCTCAAGGGCCTTCATGATTTTGCCACCCATTACTTTTACTGTGCTTCTTATCCAGTCGGCTTACTAAGATTGCAAGGCTACAACATTTTTAACTGATGAAAAAAAAAAAGTGGGAAGGGCTGTGAATATACAACCATACTGAGATTACATCAACTTGAAAATTTATAAAGATTTATAAGGATGAAATGAGAATTCCTTACCCTAGAATCTCTAATTAGAACAAGATATAATATATAGTTTAATATATAATTGATGTAACCCTAACTAGACAATACAACAAACCCTCAAATTACATATGTGGGGATTCTAGTATTTCCTTCAAATCTATCTTTATTAGACAAGTTTCACTGAGAAAACTAGAAGGCAATAAAGGTATTCAAAGTATGAATAGTCTGAATAGAGAGAATTTGATGTTTGCGTGTCCATTGGAAGTTTTGGAGATGTAAAGATGAAGGAAGTTTCCTTTGTGATTTATGAAATCAAGAATTACCAGAACTGAAAGAAATCCTTTAGTAACAGTCCAGATACTTGCAGCTTTCAAGCAGGCAATTTTAGGAGCACTCTGGGAAACTCTGTGAATCTTATGTCTGCCATCCACCTACCTGCCTGCCTGCCACCACTGTTAGAAAGTACAGTTTCACATCCTCTTCTGCCAAATCCTGTGATGACTGATTTAACTTGTGTACCCTTTTCTGTGCTTTGAAAGCATTTGCTGACCCCTTTATTCAGAAAAATCAACTTGGTCCTTTATGCTGTTCTCTCTAGATCTTAAATGAGCTGGGATCTACATTATACTGCAATTGGTGGTGATGGCCATGGTGGAGGTATAGCCCAGGTTTTATTGGGAGTGTTCAATTTATAATACATTTTTCTGTCAAGCAAAGATTAAAGACTCAAGGATACTGCCTATAAGAATTTTAAAAATTAAAATACTAATCATGTCAGGCATTTAATATACTTGGTGCCTATCTCTGATCTTCAAAACAATGCACATAATAATTGTTGGAGCTGGGAGTTTTACCCAGGGCTTTCTGGCTTTAAAACCCTTTCTCGTTTACTCTGACATTCTCTCCAGGAGTATTTATGGAAGATTCAGTTTTTTCCGTGGTGCACTCTATACATATTTACTAATCTGTCAGTCACTCATCCAGGTAGATATTTTCCCCATTTTGCAGATAAGGGCTCTAAAGTTCAGAAAAATTAAAATTTCCCCCAAAGTTCCCAGAGATGGTAAATGCCACAAATTAGTAAGTAATAAAACCTAGTTTCAGCCTTTCTGAATTTTATTTTTAAATGAAATTCATGACCACATTTGTAGTAGCCTCACAGACAGAAGATAAAAAGCAGATTAAAAAAAAAGTCAAGGTGAATAAAATAATCCTATCTCAACCTAGTAAAGAGAAGCAAAAGCAGAATATATATTATCTCATGAAAAATAGTTATTTAATCCTTTGCTACTACTCAGACCTGGGTTGTAGGACTGATGCCTATGGGTTGGGTGACACTTTGTTTCTTGTATCTCCTTTGATTTTTGTGTTAATTTTACTGTTTTTCTTATCTGTGAGTTAGAAGTCAGTGCCACTTTTTCAAAATATTTATCTAGGATTACTACTGATTACATTACATTAACTAATTCAGCAAATACTTAGTGTCTACCAAATGCCAGAACTATACGAGGTACTCAGAATACAGTGCTCAAAAATGTAAATATTGACCTTACCTTGTGGACTTTACCCTTTAGTGGGGAGAAAGAGAATAAGCAAACAATGAAATAAATATGTAATTACAAATTTTATAAGTGTGTAGAAGTAAAGAAACAGGACTTTTTCTTTTAAGGTGTCCAAATTGATTGGGGGAGAGCAATATGGGTTGAGATTAGAATTAGACAAGGGCCTAGAATCATGAAGAAGGGGGTGAGATGTTATTTTCAGTACATTTTAAATCTGATTCTAAGCACAGGGTAACAATTCAACCATCCATCTATTCTTCATCCATCCATCCTTATCTGTAATGTGGAGAAGGAATTGTAGAGGTAATGAATGAAGTGAAGAGATTAAAAATGATGTGATACAAAAATAAACTCAAAATGGCTTAAAGACTTAAATATAGGACATGACAATATAAAACTCCTAGAAGAGAACATAAGCAAAACATTCTCTGACATAAATTGTACCAATATTTTCTTAGGTCATTCTCCCAAGACAATAGAAATAAAAGCAAAATAAACAAATGGGACCTAATCAAACTTACAAGCTTTTGTACAGCAAAGAATAAAAAAATGAAAAGACAACCTATGGGCTGGGAGAAAGTATTTGTAAATGATGCAACCAACAAGGGCTTAATTTCCAAAATATACAAACAGCTCATACAACTCAACAACAACAAAAAACAAACAACCCAATTGAAAAATGGGCAGAAGACATAAATAGACATTTCTCCAAAGAAGACATACGGATGGCCAAACAGCACATTGAAAAGATGCTCAGCATCACTAATTATTAGAGAGATGCAAATCAAAACTACAATGAGGTATCACCTCACACCAGTCAGAATGGCCATCACTAGAAAATCTACAAATAACAAATGCTGGAGAGGGTGTGGAGAAAAGGAAACCCTCCTACACTGTTGGTGGGAATGTAAATTGGTGCAGCTATGATAGAAAATGGTATGGAGGGTCCTCAAACAACTAAAAATAGAACTACCATACAATCCAGCAATCCCACTGGATTGCAAAAAGATACATGCACCCCTATATTCATAGCAGCACTATTCACAATAGCCAAGACATAGAAACAACCTAAATGTCCATCAACAGATGAATGGACAAAGAAGATGTGGTACATATATACAGTGGAATGTTACTCAGCCACAAAAAAGAGTGAAATAGGGCTTCCCTGGTGGCGCAGTGGTTGAGAGCCCGCCTGCCGATGCAGGGGACATGGGTTCGTGCCCTGGTTCGGAAAGATCCCACATGCTGCGGAGCGGCTGGGCCCGTGAACCATGGCTGCTGAGCCTGCACATCCGGAGCCTGTGCTCTGCAACGGGAGAGGCCACAACAGTGAGAGGCCCGTGTACCGCAAAAAAAAAAAAAAACAAAAAAGAATGAAATAATGCCATTTGCAGCAACATGGATGGACCTAGAGATTATCATACTAAGTGAAGTCAGACAGAGAAAGACAAATATCATATGATGTCACTTATATGGTGGAATCTAAAATATGACACAAATGAACTTACCTACGAAACAGAAACAGACTCACAGACAGAGAGAGCACACTTGTGGTTGCCAAGAGGGAGGGGGGATGGGAGAGGGATGGATTGGGAGTTCAGAATTAGCAGATGTAAACTATTATATATAGACTGGATAAACAACAAGGTCTTACTATATAGCATAGGGAACTATATTAAAAAATCCCGTGATATACCATAATGGAAAAGAATGTGAAAAAGAATATATATATATGTGTGTGTATATATATATATATATATATATATATATATATGTATGACTGAATCACTTTGCTGTACAGCAGAAATTAACACATTATAAATCAACTATACTACAAAAAAATAAATTAAAAAAAAAATGATGTGATAGTTTAATGATATAAGTGTATCAGGGTTCCCCAGAGAAGAACCTATAGGATGGATGGCTCATGATAGATAGATAGATAGATAGATAGGTAGATTTAAAAGAATCAGTCCCTGTGATTGTGGAGGCTGGCAAGTCCAAAATCTGTAGGGCAGAAAGGCTGGAAATCAGGGAAAAGTTGACATTGTAGTCTTAAATCTGAAATTTGTAAGGCTGGCAGTAGGCTGGGAATTCAGGATGGATTTCTATACTATGGTCTTGAAGCAGACTTCCTTTTTCTCCATGAAGCCTCAGTTTTTGCTTTTAAGGACCTCAACTGATTGGATGAATCCCATTTGCAATATCAAGAATAATATCCTTTAATTAAAGTCAACTGATTGTAAATTTAAATTACATATACAAAGTGCCTTCAGAACAACATATAATTTAGTGTTTGACCAAACAACTGGGCAGCATAGCCTAGCCAAGTTGACACATAACATTTTATCACCAGAGATCATATTGATAGAAGGATGAATGGAGAGAAGATGAATTTGTAACATTTTGGAGGTAGAATCTATAGAACTTGTCAATGGATTAGATGTGAGGGTGAATTACAGGCTTCTCATGTGAGCAATGGATTTTAACCATTATGATGTGGACCAGATGAGTTTCTCTGTTTTCTAATAGAGGTTGTGCTGATTTCAGCCCAAATAATATGACTGGCAAGGTAAGATTACTTTTGGTAAGCACTTTAAATGGCTAAATAGTATTGGGAAGAAATTCTGTTTGTATCTGCCTGGTTATATTTGGCTGGTACTAATGTAGAATAAAAATTCACCTTGCCTTCTCTTTCTCATCCAGAAATAATTACATGCAAATAGTAATCTGCTCTTTATACAATAATGTGAAATGAGAGGAAGCAGGGCCAAATATTTTTGGAAGGAACAGCTTTCAAATGTGCCAGTTAAAGTGTCTCCAATTTTTTTTATTGCTAATCATAGTAGGTCTTATTTTCTAATCAAAGCTTACATATGCTCCACCAGGGAATCTGGAAGATATGCTGTCTCAATCTAATTTTACATAATATCATTCAAAGCCAATAAAATGTAGTCTTGTCAGATACAAAAGTTTAGGAGGAAAGAAAATAATATATGCACCAAATATTAAATATCTTCTCTGCAAGTTGCTGCAAATTCTCTTTGTTCCCAATTCTTCTCTCCTTTTCTTAACTGTTAACTATGAAATTAAATAGACAGTTCTGAAAAAATAACAGACATCTTCTCAAAGCTGATTTATAGTGCCAGTTTTTCCTTTCTAAAGCAGAATATCAAATGAATAGAAAATCATTCCAGATATTGAAAATTAAGAATTAAAAATATAGGAAATCATTTTTCTAGATTAATTTCTGGAGGTTGATGAATAACTTTCTTTCATTTTATTTCAGAAAATGTTTGCTTTCACTTTTATATACTTATTACTGTAAGCCACAAGTGAAAGTCTTGATAACCCATAAAGTCAAATTTCTTCAAACTTTTAAATGGTTAATTTTGCATACAATTTAGAGTAGGTTTAGTCAAATTTCAATTACCTCAGCTTATTAGTGTTTTATATTTGTAAAATTTCTAAATAAATGAAACTTCATCTAATTAAATAAATCAAGTTTTGTGATTATCAATTTAATTCATTTCATAAATTTTAGTAAGTATCTCTATTTATATATAGTCATCCCTCGATATCCATGGGAGACTGGTTCCAGGATCCCTCATGGATACCAACATTCATGAATGCTCAAGTCTCTTATGTAAAATGCATACATATTTGCATACAATAGTATAATCCATGGTTGGTTGAGTCTACAGATGCAGAACCCACAGATACGGAGGGACACTATACAAGGCATAAGCTAAGTTTCTTAGTTTCATGTGCCTGTCGTAATAAAGTACCAAAAACTTGTCTTAAAACAGAATTTTGTTCTCTCAAAGGTCTGGGTGCCAGAGGTACGAGATCAGAGTGTTACCAGGGCCACACACTCTCCCCAGAGGCTCTAGGGGAGAGTCCATTCCCTGTGCCTCTTGCAGCTTCTGCTGGCTGCCCATGTGGCTCTATCACCCCAACCTCTACCTCAGTTTCCACACTGCCTTCTTCTCTTCTTCATGTATTTAAGTAATCTCCCTCTACCTCTCTTGTATAAGGACGCTTGTGAATGAATTTAGGGCCCATCCAGGTAATACAAGATGATCTGCTTATATGAAGAGTCTTAACCACATCTGCAAGGACACTTTTTACAAATCAGGTAACATTTACAGATCTCAGGGATTAGGGTATGGACATATCTTTGGGGTCACCACTCAACCTACTACACCAAACAGTGTAAGGAATATGAGTGTGGATTAGACAACGGCTTTATTTTCACAAATGTGCCATTATTAAGCTTTAGTCTTTCAGTTGAAATCCCATTCTGTATACTATTCTGTAAACCTGGGGTTGGGACTCTGCAATCCACATTTCTGCTTGGCCAGCTCACTCCCCACTAGACTCTGTCATGGAAAGTACTGAAGGAAACCTGGAACCCTGGAGCAGGAAGAGAGGCTTCTTCCTATTTGCATTTTATTCCTGTTTTTACTTGCTTTTTCTGTCATTGCCACTCTTGCAATGCTTCTTCACCCAGGTAGTGACAGTTCACTTGGTAGCAGCAAGTAATTCTGATTTGCTCTTTTTCCAACATTAGCTAAACCAACCTCATAATACTCATCAGAGACACCAGCACCGGCTGACTAGAATCCCTTCCTCATAGGTCTGGGCCCCAGTTTCACAGGGTCCTATCTCTGAGCTCAGCAATACTAACAACAGCCAAGCAGTAATCCCTATTCAGAGGTCTGAGTTTCAGCTTTGTAGGACACCTCCTCCAACCTTCTAAGTTTTAATAGTTCCAACCCTGCCATTTCCCAGCCCTAGGGATAGTAGTCCCTTCCTGCTGTTATAACCACTATGGTAATTTAGTGTTTCCTCTGTCCTTATAAACTAATACAGATACAAAATATCTCCAAAAATAACTGTCAAATAAGGCTAAAAGTAATATATTCGAAGAGTTATAGCTAGGAGGAGTGAGAGGATTTTTTTATTTCTTCAGATGGGTAGGATCTAGGTAGAGTCTTATAAATTAGTCAAGAGTTTGGTCTATAAGAGATAACAATGGAAGGGCATTTCTCAAGGAAAGCTTTCTGAAAGGTATCAGTTTACCTTTCTCAAAATCTCCTTAACAATGTTTGGCATTCTCTTGGCAATTGAAAGTCATCAAAGTTATGTATTCTCTACTAATATAACAAAGCCATCAAAGATTAGTGAGTTATTTGCCCCTATGACTAAGTAACTATAGATGATTTGCTGCTGAAAACTAGACAACTGAATGAGTAGTTCAGTGTTTTGGTAAGTTCCCTTTTTTATTCCTCTGTTCTTATTGGTTACTTCTACCTGGTGTCATTGTGCCTAGCTGCTGCCTCAGTTATTCAGTATTATTCTGTCTCCCTCAATAGACAGTCTGTTGGCCTTTGTGACAATTATTTGACTGTGCAGATGCTATTTTAGTTTATTAACTAGCTTGATTGCTGTGTTCTAGAAGCATGACCTCGGAGTATTACTATACATAAACTTATCCCTGTTTCAGCTTTCCCTTTCTGGAACAGGAGGGTAAAATTTTTACTTTTTTGTAGGTCACAGGTGTTCATCCTACAGTGATGATAGTCAGAAAAAAGTTTGCTGAGCAACCTTTGAGACCTAAATATTAAAGACTCACTAGGCCATATCTAAAGTTCTCTAAAATGAGCCTGGGTTTTAGGATCATAAATAAAAGACCTGAGGATAAACACTAGCCATTTAACACTGACTAAAAAGTGAAGTGTTAACATCAGTGAATTTTGAGTGTAACGTTGACTGAATTTGAGGCTATAAGGCCAACTATATATCTCCCTTTTCCCCGTGTAACATATATGGTTTATTGTGTCCACATAGTCTCTTTTCAGAGATTGTAAATTACATTATTTACAGACTCTTGATGGTCAAAACACAGTTGGAGCTTGAAGGTCAAGGCAGAAAACTGCATCCTAAATTCCTAGTTATCAATGGTACATAGAGCAGCACACTGTGCTGCTACAATTAAAGATCCGTCAACATTTCTAACAAACATACACCATTATTTCAGCATTTGATAATGTGGTCATTTATCCTTACTCTTTTTTTGAATTATATGATGGCAAGGCCTCAGCTGTGGGAGGACATCTCCAAAGTTCTTTTAACAAGCTTATAAAATATTTGTCTTTTTTTTAGCTATTAAAATGCTAAATAATGAAAGTTAGGATAAACTAGCTTTTAGCAGTCTCATAACTCAAAAACAGCACCTATATATAGGCCACATATTTTTTTAGCTCCAAATACTTAAGTGAATGTTAAGAAATAAACTGTTATTTCAGATTTCATTTTATTACTTATGTTCACTTTAAAATAAAAGCTTAGGAATATCTTTCAACAATCATTATTTTAAATGTCTTGCTTCTTGCTACTCTCTTATCAGTTATCTATATGGAATATAGTAAAGTAAAATGAGTTCGACTCTTTGGTTTGCTCATAGGGAAATAAAAAATATCCTGAATAAAGTTTTTTTTCTATTTAAACAGTTAGCTGTTTAACTTAAAAACAGTTCATAATTATGTGATCTGAACCTCTTTATCTATGCTGTTCAATATGGTAGCCACTAGCAACCTGTTGGTAACTTGAAATGTAGTTAGTCCAAACTGAGATATTAAAAGTATAATATATACACTGGATTTTAAGACTTTCTGAAAAAAGAAAGAATAAAGTGAAACATATCCCATTAGTAATTTTATACTGATTCACATTGAAGTGATAATAGTGAGTTAAGTAAATACAGTAAAATTAATTCACCTGTTTTTTCCTTAGTGTAATGCAGCCAAATTAAAAATTACATATATCTATTCATAGTTGTATTGAATAATGTTATACAAGATGTCCCCAAGGAGCCTACATCTTTTATTGCAGATGAAATATCCAGTTGATTTGAATTGACTCACAGCAGGATGGTCTTATAAAACCTCTAAGAGAGTGGTAAGGAATCTTTTTTTAAAGGAATTCCCTCTATGCCCAATCACTTTGGTGATGCTGTTGGCAGTGCCTGTGATGGTAGATGACAAATATAGAACAAGGAAAATTTAAGAATAGAAGTTAAATACTAGAAACTGTTGGAGATAGCTTCACTGGGGAATTCTACCAAACATACAAAGACGAACTGATACCTAACATTCTCGAACTATTCCAAAAAACTGAAGAGGAGGGAACACTGTGAAATTTATTATATGAGGCTATCATCACCCTGATACCAAACCAGACAAAGACACTACAAAAAAAGAAAATTACAGGCCAATATCTTCTTTGATGAATATAGATGCAAAATCCTCAACAAAATATTAGTATACTGAATCCAGCAATATGTAAAAAGGATAATACACCATGACCAAGTTGGATTCATTCCAAGGTCATAAAGATAGTTCAACATATGCAAATCAATGTAATACACCACATTAACTTAACCAGAAACCACGATCATCTCATTAGATGCAGAAAAATCATTTGACAAAATTCAACATCCGTTCATGAAAATAATTCTCATGAAAGTGGGTATAGAGGGAACATATTATTACATAATAAAAGCCATTTACAACAATCCCACAGTCAACATAATACTCATTGGTGAAAAGCTGAAATCCTTTTGCTGAATTCAAGAACAAGACAGGGATGTGCACTCTCACCACTTCTCAACATGGTATTGGAAGTCCTAGCCACAGCAATCGTACAGGAAAAAGAAATAAAAGATATCCAAACTGGAAGGGAAAAGGTAAAACTGTCACTATTTGCGATGACATGATACTCTATACAGAGAACACTAAAGTTTCTACACAAAAACTATTAGAACTAATAGAGATGGGCCAGAATGGCAGAGTAGAAAGACCATAGTTTACCTCCTCTCACAAGTACACCAAAATCACAAATATCTGCAGAACAACCACTGATGAAAAAGACCTGAACCTACCAAAAAAGATGTTCTACAAAGAAGGAACCATAACATGATGGGTAGGAGGGGCAGACTTGCAATATAGTCAAGTCCCATACTCCTGGGTAGGAGACCCACAAACTGGAGAATAATCATATTGCAGAGGTTCTTCCAAAGGAGTGAGAGATCTGGGCTCCCCAGCCTGGGTGTCCTGCACTGGGAACAAGAGTCCCCAAAGCATTTGGCTGTGAAGGCCAGTGGGGAATAATTTTAGGAGTCCCAGACGGCTGGGGGAAATAGACAATTCACTTTTGAAGTACACACACAAAATCTCACATGATCAGGGGCCCAGGGCAGAAGAAGTAATTTGAGAGGACCCTGGATCAGAGTCTCCCAGAGAGGCAGGAGGCAAGTGTAACTCACCCTGGGAATATAGACACTGGAAGCAGCCATTTTCGGAAGCTCATTCTAGCACGTGGACACTGGTGCTGGTGAGCACCATTGTGGAATCCTCCCTCCAGCTTATTAGCACCAAGACCTGGCCCCACACAACAGCCTGTATGCACCAGTGCTGGGATGCCTCAGGCCAAAGAGCTAACTGGGTGAGGACACAGCCCCAGCCATCAACAGATAGGCTGCCTTAAGACCCTCTGAGCTCACAGCTGCCTTTGGATACGGCCCTAAGCACCACAGGGCCCAACACCCAGCTCCACCCACCAGTGGGAAGGCAATAGTCCCAGAATCCCCCCGGCCCTAGCCCTGCCCTCCAGGGAGCCTTCTCTAACCTCTGGACCAGCTTCACCCACCAGGGGGAAGACATCAGACTCAAGAAAACCACAATCCCGCGACCTGCAGACCCAGCCTGACAATCAGCAGCCCAGACCCTGCCATGGGATCAGTTGGACCCCAGCCATGACCACTAGCATGCCAACACATGCTTCAGGACACCCTGGACCCCATGCCAACTGTCAGGAACTGGAAACCCCCTCCAGCAACCTGACATTAGATCTGGGACCCTTGGTCCTACAACAAGACTGTATGACCCAGCTCTGCCCACCAGTAGGCCAACACTAACCCCAGGACCTGGTTTTACCCACCAGTGTGCAAACAGCAGTCTCAGAGTCTTCTGGATCCTGACTCTGCCCACCAGTGAGCCAGCATAAGTTCCAGGACACCCTGGGGTTCCACAGTCAGCCACTTTGTAACCTGGTCCCACCAACTAGTGGCCAGCAGCATCCACACAAGGTAAGACCTGGCAACCAACTGGACTGGGGGCCAACCAAGCCCACCATACAGCCCACAGCCCATCACAACAGAAGAACCTACACAGCACTCATGGAGGAAACCCTAGAGCATATAACTCAGGTGATGAGAGGGGAGTGTGCTGCTGGGATGCACAGGATGTCTCCTAAAAAAGGCCATTTCTCCAAGACTGGGAAATGTAACCAACCTACCAGAAACATAATAATAAAAAAAGCAAATTAGGCAACATGAGGCAACAGAGGAACATGTTCCAGATGAAGGAACAAAATAAAACCTGAAAAGAACTAAGTGAAGTGGAGATAGGCGATCTACCTAAGAAAAAATTCAGAGTAATGATCATAAAAATGATCAAAGAACACAGGAGGAGAATGGATGCACAGAGCTAGGAGTTACAAGTTTTTAAAAAAGAGTTATAAAATATAAAGACAACCAAACAGAGATGAAGAATACAATAACTGAAATAAAAAATACACTAGAAGGAACCAACAGTAGATTAAATGATACAGAGGAATGGATCAGTGAGCTGGAAGACAGAGTAGTGGAAATCACTGCTCTGAACAGAAAAAAAAGAAAAAGAAAAAGAAATAAGGACAGTTTAAGAGACATCTGGGACAATATCAAGCACACTAACATTCATATTATAGGGGCCCGAGAAGGAGAAAAAAGAGAGAAAGGGCCTGAGAATATATTTGAAGACATAATGTAGGAAAATTCCTCTAACCTGGGAAAGGAAAAAGACATCCAAGTCCAGGAGACGCAGAGAGTCCTCTACAGGATTAATCCAAAGAGGAACACACAAGACATATTGTAATTAAAATCACAAAAGTTAAAGATAAAGAGAAAATATTAAAAGCATCAAGGGAAAAGCAACAAATAACATAGAAGGGAACTTCCATAAGGCTATCAGCTGATTTTTCAGTGGAAACTCTGCAGGTCAGAAGGGAGTGGCACAATATATTTAAAGTTATGAAAGGGAAAAGCCTACAAACAAAAATAGTCTACCAAGCAAGGCTCTCCTTCAGATTTGATGGAAAGATCAAAAGCTTTACAGACCAGCAAAAGCTAAAATAGTTCAGCACCACCAAGCCAACTTTACAAAAACTATTAAAGGAACTCCTTTAGGCAAAAAAGAAGAGGCCACAACTAGAAACATAAAAATTACAAAATGGAAAAGCTAATCAGTAAAGGCAAACATACTGTAAAGGTAGGAAATCATCCATACGCAAAGCTAGTAGGAAAGCTAAAAGACAAAATAGTAAAATCATCTATATCCACAGTAAGCAGTTAAGGGATACACAAAATCATTAGGGGAGGAGAGTACAAATGCAGGCTTGTTAAAACTCATTTGAAAGTAAGAGATCAGCAGCTTAAAACAATCATATATATATTACAAAAAGTACCTGAGAAAATAACCTCAAAGGAATTAAGAAAATGGCAATAAGAACACACATATCAATAATTGCCATAAATGAATGGACAAATGCTCCAATCAAAAGACATAGAGTGGCTGAATGGATACAAAAATAAGACCCACACATATGGGTTCACGACTGGGGTCAAGTGAGCCTACAAGACTCAATTCAGATCCAAAGGCACACAAAGAATGAAAGTGAGGGGATGGAAAAAGGCATTCCATGCAAATGGAAAGCAAAAGAAAACCATGGTAGCAATACTTACATCAGACAAAATAGACTTGTAAAGACTTACAAGAGACAAAGGAGGACATTATATAATGATTGAGGAATCAATCCAACAAGAATACGTAACAATTGTAAATATATTTGCACCCAACACAGGAGCACCTAAATACATAAAGCAAATAATAACAGACATGAAGGGAGAAACTGACAGCAACACACTAATAATAGAGGACTTTAACACTCCACTTACATCAATGGGCATATTATTCCGACAGAAAGTCAATAAGGAAACACTGGCCTTACAGTTACATCAGATGGCTTAATAGATATATATATATATAGAACATTCCATCTGAAATCAACAGAATACACATTCTTTTCAAGTGCACATGGAATATTCTCCAGGATAAATCACATATTGGGCCATAAAAAAATCCTTGGTAAATTTATATTTTCTTAAGTCATATGAAGCATCCTTTCTGACCATAACACTATGAGACTAGAAATCAACTACAAGAAAAAATCTGCAAAAAACAAAAACATGTGGAGGCTAAACAGTATGCTACTAAACAATCAATGGATCACTGAAGAAGTCAAAGAGGAAATAAAAAAAAAATACCTGGAGCCAAATGAAAATAAAAATATAACAATCCAAAATCTATGCTAATAAATATGATCAATAAGGGGTTAATATATGAAATATATAAATAGCTCATGTAACTGAACATCAAAAAAAACAAACAACCCAATTTAAAAATGTGCAGAAGACCTGAATAGACATTCTCCCAAAGACATTAAGATGGCCAACAGGCACATGAAAAGATATTCAACACACAATGATATATCACCTTAAACCTGGCAGAATGGCTATCATCAAAAAGAACACAAATAACAAATGTAGATGAGGATATGGAGAAAAGGAAATGCTCATACACTGTTGGTGGGAATGTAAATTAGTGCAGCCACTATGGAAAACAGTATGGAGGTTTCTCAAAAAACTAAAAATAGAACTACCATATGACCCAGCAATTCCACTCATGAGTATATATATATGAAAAAATTGAAAACACTAATTTGAAAAGACACATGCACCCCAATGTTCATAGCAGCATTATTTACAACTGCCAAGATATGGATAAAAAAGATCTGAGATGTACACACACACACACACACACACACACACACACACACACACAATGGAATACTACTTAGCCATGAAAAAGAATGAAATTTTTCCATTTGCAACCACATGGATGGACTTGGAAAATATTATGCTAAGTGAAATAATTCAGACAGAGAAAGACAAACACTGTATGATATCACTTATATGTGAAATCTAAAAATTAAAACAAACTAGTGAATATAACAAAAAAGGAAACAGACTCACAGATAATGAGAACATATTAGTGGTTACCAGTGCAGGGGGTACAACAGGAACACTCCCAAAGACATTCTACAAAGACACCATCACCCTGATATTAAAACCAGACAAAGACACTACCAAAAAAGAAAATTATAGTTCAATATCTTTGATGAATATAGATGTAACAATACTCAACAAAATATTAGCAAATCAAATCAAACAACACATAAAAAAGGTCATACACCATGACCAAGTGGGATTCATCCCATGGTCACAAGGATGGTTCAATATATGCAAATCAATCAATGTGATACACCACATCAACATAAGAAAAGACAAAAACCATATGTTCATCTCAGTACATGCAGAAAAATCATTTGATAAAATTCAACATCCATTCATTATAAAAACCCTTAAGAAAGTGTGTATAGAGGGAACATATCTCAACATAAAAGCTATTTATGACAAATCCACATCCAATATAATGCTCAATGGTGAAAAGCTCAAAGCCTTCCTGCTAAAATCTAGAACAAGACAAGGATGCACACACTCTCACCCCTTCTCTTCAACATAGTATTGGAAGGAAGTCCTAGCCACAGCAATCAAACAAGAAAAAGAAATAAAAGTTATTCAAATTGGTAGGGAAGAGGTAAAATTGTCATTGTCCACAGATGACATGATAATACATATAGAAAACCCTAAAGACTCCAAACAAAAACAACTAGAACTGATCAACGAATTCAGCAAGGTAGCAGGATACAAGATTAACATAAGAAATCAGTTGCATTTCTTTACACTAACAATGAAATATCAGAAAGGGAATGTAAACACACAATCCCTTTCAAAATAGCAACCCCCAAAATAAAATACTTAGGAAAAAACCTTACCAAGGAGGTGAAAGACTTATATGCTGAGAACTACAAAACATTAGTAAAGGAAATTAAAGACGATTCAAAGAAATGGAAGTATATCCCATGCTGTTGTACTGGAAGAATTAATATTTTAAAAATGACCATACTATGCAAAGCAATCAACAGATTTAATGCAATCCCTATTAAATTACCCAAGGCATTTTTCACAGAAATAGAATTATACTAAAAATCATATGGAACCATAAAAGAGCCAGAATTGCCAAAGCAATCCTGAGGAAAAAGAAAAAAGCAGGAGGCATAACCATCCCAGACTTCAGACAATACTACAAGGGTACAGTAATCAAAACAGCATGGTACTGGCACAAAAACAGACATACAGATCAATGGAACAGAATAGAGAGTCCAGAAATAAACCCACACACCTATGGACAATTAATCTTCAACAAAGGAGGCAAGAATATACAATGGGGAAAAGACGGTCTCCTCAGCAAGTGTTTGGGAAGTTGGACAGCCGTATATAAATCAATGAAGTTAGAACACACCCTCACACCATTCACAAAAATAAACCGAAAATAACTTAAAGACTAAAATATAAGACAAGACAGCAAAAAACTCCTAGAAGAGAACATAGGCAAAACATTCTCTGACATACCACTGTTTTCTTAGGTCAGTCTCCCAAGGCAATAGAAATAAAAACAGAAATAAACAAATGGGATCTAATCAAACTTACAGGCTTTTGCACAGCAAAAGAAAACATAAACAAAATGAAAAGAAAATCTACAGACTGGGAGAAAATATTTGCAAATGATGCGACCAACAAGGGTTTAATTTCCAAAATACAAAAGCAGCTCATGCAGTTCAGCAACAAAAAACAAACCCAATCAAAAAGTGATCAGAAGACCTAAATAGACATTTCTCCCAAGAAGATATACATATGTCCAATAGGCACATGAAAAGATGCTCAACATCTCTAATTACTAGAGAAATGAAAATCAAAACTACAATGAGGTACCACCTCACACTGGTCAGAAAGGCCATTATTAAAAATTCTACAAATAACAGATGCTGGAGAGGGTGTGCAGAAAAGGGAATCCTCTTATGCAGTTGTTGGGAATGTAAACTGGTACAGCCAGTATGGAGGTTCCTCAAAAAACTAAAAAATAGAGTTGCCATATGATCCAGAAATCACTCATATAGGCATATTCCCAGATAAACCTATAATTTGAAAAGATACTTGCACCCCTATGTTCATATCAGCACTATTCACAATAGTCAAGACATAGAAACAACCTAAATATACATTGACAGATGAATAGATAAAGCAGGTGTGGTACATATATACAAAAGAATACTTCTCAGCCACAAAAAAGAATGAAATAATGCTATTTGCAACAACATGGATGCAACTAGAGATTATCATACTAAGTGAAGTAAGTCAGAAAGAAAAAGACAAATATCATATGATATCACTTTTTGTGAAATCTGAAATATGGCACAAATGAACCTATCTACAAAACAGGAACAGACTCACAGAGAACAGACTTATGGTGGTGGGTTGCTGGGGCAGGGAGGACTGTGATTAGCAGAGGCAAACTATTATAAATAGGATTGCTAAACAACAAGGTCCTACTATATAGCACGGGGAACTATATTCAATACCCTGTGATAAACCATAATGGCAAAGGATATGAAAAAATAATGTGTGTGTATATATATACATGTATATATATTTATTTGTATGTATGTATGTATATATATACACACACACACACACACGTAAAACTGAGTCACTTTGCTGTACAGAAAAAATAAACACAACATTGTAAATCAACTATACCTCAATTAGTTGGAAATTATTTTTTTTAAAAAGAGCAATGAATTAATAGAGAAGTGACAAGCCTCCCCAAAATTGTTTTAGGCTTTCAAGGGAAGCAAACTGTGGGAAGGGAAATATGTGGTGGAAACTAAAAGATGTTGAGGATTATTTTAGTAAGATTTGTTATATAGATTCCTCTTGGTGGTATCTCTGGGCTGATGAGAGTGTAGATGCATTTCCAGTGATTAAGAGTTAGGGGAGTATAGAGAGCTCTTCTGTCTACACTTTCTCAATTGTCTTCAGATCAAAATACTTCTTATGCTAAAGTGGCATGTTTGGGTGGCATATTTCATACAACATATTAAATTCGCTACAAATATTAACAATTATTTTCACCATTATTAATTTATGCCATCAAATCTATTCCATATCAACTTGTTAGAAACCTGGTGAAATCCACAGTGAACATGAAACTCTCTGTTCTTGAGGAGTTCTGCCTGAGACAAGTGTCCATCTAAGAGTAGCAATGGTGTGTGATCAGTGCCATGATGAAACCATGCTATGGTTGCACTGAGCTTAATCAACAAAGTTTGCTTTGGGTTGCTGACAAAACATGAGGAGTGGGCTTCTTTCTGAAATTCATCAAATGTGTGTTCTTGTTTCTCTAGACCATAAGAAACCTGTGCTCTCATTAGTAACTCCCAGAGTCAGTAGCTGGATTTCCTCCCATATACCAAGTCAGAAAATATGGAACTTTTATTCATTAATTTACCATGATCCTTTAAACATTACAAGTAAAAAGAATCTGCTTTTTTTGTCTACCAATGGACCAAGTTACATTTTTTCTAATAGCCTAAAAAAAAGTTTACTAAAACATCTTCACATATGTGTGTGTCCATGTATTATATTATCCCTATCAGCCGTCTAATTATTCTGACCTGCGTACACCTTTTAAAATAGTCATTCATATACATATATGTTATATGTATACAGCAAAGTGAAGGGGTGGCATTTTTTATAATTAAAAGGCAGATAGTTTTATTGGCACAGATTCTTGCAGGAGTTGATATATTCTTGGCAAACCCTTAGAAGTGGTCTTTCCCTTGCTCCCTGAAAGTTCCTTTTGGATGAACTATTTACTGGGCCAGGAGATATCATCTGATGATCGCACAGCTCTGTGATACTAAGGACAAAGTTAGTTGAGAATTAAGGGGAGGGAGTAATACGTGTCCAAGGAAGGAAAATCCAGAAATGTCAAATGATAACAGTAGACACCATTTATGAGGTACTTACTGTGTATGCCAGGCATGAGCTAAGCACTTTACATGTTTTAGCTAATTATTGCAAAAACTCTAGACTGTAAATAATACTTCCCATTTTACCAGTGCAGAAGAAGAATTTCAGAGAGTTTAAATAACTTTAATGTGCTGTATATCATAGAGCTATGAAGTGGTGGTGATAGGTCAAGAAGCTTAGTGTCCTGGGAAAGAGCATGGATTTTAGACTCAGACATGATTTTAATACTGACCATTTAGTATTTCTTTCATATTTTTCCATTTCTCTTTGTTGTTGTAATTACTTTTTAGATGTAACTCATGTTTTCTTTTCAAACATTTCCCTTCTTTAAATTATCCTTCCTCCCTCAGTAAGGCAAAGATCACAGTGGGTCTTTCGCAGCACACTACGCAATCAAGTAGGATGATTACTTATATAATCAGAATTTCTGTAAAGAAAGTCCTATTTTGATAAAACAGATATAATAAGGGTGAAAATATGGTGATTATTCTTGAATTGGGAAAAAGAGTGTGGTGATTTGAGGATAGATACCAAGACAGACAGCTATGGAAATGTTCTACAGCCTGTAAGAAACACAGGGCTTTCTGTCTTCACTTAATTACTTTGGTGCCTATAAAACAACATAATTAGCCCTTTATCTCTTAGAACACAATATATTTGTCTCGTTTGCACTGTCTTTTATCCTTATTGATTTATATTACTAGTAAGCGTAATATTTTACAGTATAACAAGCAGCTTACTATTCAGTTATATGATTTGGGAAGAAGACATAAAGTTTAGACTTTTTTCTTCCTGGTCCAGTGTGGGACAGATTACATATCTATCTATACACACACATTTATGAAAATACACATATATCTCTTCATGTATTTAAACATACATACATACATACATGTATCTCAAAAATGTATAGACAAGTGATAAATACTCAAATAGCAAGAATGAAACAGAAATGTTTTCATAATATTGTCAGACATAAGTTTTTCTCTGAGTTGACGCTTTGTGTGTTAATAAAACCACAGGAGGGCAAAGCTGGTGTGGTTTATCTTCAGTCTTCACTTATTCACAGCTGCTCGCTAGTAGCAATAATAATAATTATTATCACTGTAACTTATCCTCATTTAGAAAGTGAATAACAATTTTTAAATTCCATTGAAAAGGAAAAGCAAAGTTTACTGGCTGTATTGGGGTGGGTAGAGAGGTTCAATTAAATACATATTTTTTAAATATAACATCAAAATTTTAGGAGATTAAGATACACATCATTTAAAATGTTCTGTGGTGAGTGTGTCTGTATCACAATTATTTGATTTACTTTAAGGATTAAAATATCATTAATTTTTGCTCTTTCCTTGTTACGTGTTTTCCTTGCCTTTGGATTAAACTGTTCAATAGTTTCATTATTTTTTATAGGTGCATGAGAGATTAGTGTTGAAGCTAATTACTGACTGCAAGTACCCAGTACACTTCGTTCTGATAAATAATTTTCTTCTCACTTTGAAATAAGTAATTTAAAATTTTCATTGAACACTGATTTTTTTAAAAATATTTAATTTATTTATTTAGACTGTGCCAGGTCTTAGTTGCAGCACACAGGATCTTTTAGTTGCGGCATGAGGACTTCTTAGTTGTGGCATGCATGCGGGATCTAGTTCCCCGACTAGGGATCAAACCCAGGCCCCCTGCATTGGGAGCGTGGAGTCTTACCCACTGGACCACCAGGGAAGTTCCGAACACTGATTTTTAAGGGATGAATTATCTGAAAATTCAGATAAAACTGAAAACCTAAATAAAATTGAATATGCTTGTTTGAAATTTATATATTCCTACATTCAGTTATTTCTCAAGTTGGCAGAAACTTTATATATATACAAACTATTTCCATTTGGTTTTAATTGGATTCTTATGAGTGTACCTAAAATAACGGGAAAAGTCTATATTATAGATGAAGAATTATCAAATGTAATTCATTGTGGAAAATAAGAAAGTATAAAATTACAGAGTAGGCTCTGATGTCCTGCTTTATAAGTCTATCACTTTTTTAGTATCTTTATATTTCAGACAATTAATGTCCAACATCTCTAGATTATCTCTGAGAAAAGGAAGATAAAATATACAAAACTATTAAAATTTTTTCATTTTGAGGCCTTTGAGGTCTTGAGCAAGAAAATTGGTAGATTCTTTGAACTTCAGGGTTTGTTTTACTATGTTAGCCACATATGCAAAAGACAATAGCCCTGAAACTCTCCTCTTTCCTACTTAACTCAAAATTCAAAAATCCCTTTGGAACTGAGACCACTCTTGTAATTCCTTTGTATTCCATATTGTACTTGGTGCTTAATAAATACTTCATGAATGAGCTCTCAAGGTAATTATTTTTCCTTGATTTCTATCAACTTTTACTTTAAAAGTCTTCTCAGATTTTCATAGGTATGATGAGATTAGGGCAGTAGTTACTATGTTCTTTCTTCTATTTTTATCCAAATGTAGACCATTTTGGATCTGCCTTATCTAAGTATTAAAAATATCAAAATTCTTTAAAATCTGTAATGTTATTTAATTATCTTAATGCACTTTATGAAATTAAACAGTCATCTCACAGACTACCTGACATTTACATAATTTAGACATATCTATTACTGGAGTTCTTGCTTTTGTATGGCTCAGATTCACTTAGTGATGTTGTTTTTAGAATATTGGATTAATGTGTCTGCCAGAACATTCATTAAGTATAGAACAAAATTTCAAGATGACTCATATCCAGATGTCCAGTGCAAAGAACCAATTACTTTTTTTCTTCTATATTTAAGGCCATAGTTTCCCTAAGGGTTCAGTTAAGAACTGCATGTATTATTTTTTGCATATATTAAATATTAGGCTTCAAGAAAGGTGGCTATAGATTAATATAACTCTACTCACTGAATAAAGTACTTTAAAAACTAGTTTGTATTTCAGATGGTGAACTTATATCTTGCAAAATAACTAATTAAATATCCAGAAACAGAGTTATTTGTGAAAAATGCCCATAAATTCTAATTTTTTTTAGTGTAATTTAATTGATTAATAACAGATTGGGCCATTGCTTAAACAAACAGAGATGACACGGTCTAGAGCATCAAGTGAAGAGAAAACTTAGTAGCTATTCTGTTAATTCAGATCCATAAACAGGAAAACTAGAGAATTTATAATATACGATTTAGAAGGGATTACTGGGGTTGACTATAATTAGCAAAACTAAATAATTATGACTTTCTCCCTTTGTTTTGATAACTTGGTTTATACTTCCATTGATTAATTCAAGAAACCTATACATTATTATCAAGCGAATGGGCTAAATAATCTTAAGTAAAGCAGGGTCTACAAGTAGGAATCTAAGTCATGACAGACCTCTTTTATTCTGGGCTCTGAAACAGCCCAATCCATTGTCAACCTAGTACTTCAAGCCACAATAAGCAGTCCATGAGAGGTGGGACTCAAGATGATACCTATTTGCCCTTCTAGTTCTTAAGAGTAAAGGTTTGACTAATGCCCAAAGGGTAAACATCCCTTAATCTGACACAATCAGAACCAGTAAATGGTCAAATGATAGAAAAAGCGGTCTATTTTTAACCGAAACATTCATCACCAATCTTTTGATACAGGACCAAGGACTTTTCTTTGAGTTCTGTCCTGGGAATTGGAATTCCGGATTTACTTTCCTATTTAAGCAACACTAATGCTGCATCATCTGAGATTTCCAATTTCAGTTTCCTTATTTTGGAGCAATAAATAGGTATTTGCAAAACAATCTGAATGCAGATTCTTTCTCCATTGTCACTGTAGTCCTCCCCTCCCCTTGCTAATAATCTTTTCAGTTATCTCTCCACATATAATTCAACAACACTCTCATTTTGTCAATTCATCTCTGTGAATCTTTCCGAAGCGTTCAGGTTCGTTTTCACAGGAGTAACTTTCTTTCACACTTAATATGTCATTTAAATCATGTAAGTTTGTATATAATAACATGTGGCTGGAAGAAGCTAATTTGGGACCAAACCAAGACCTCTTGGTAAATGTAAAACTCACCAGAGGGAACTGCTGAGTATGCATGGGTGTCACTCAGTAGGTTTAAGTAATGCAGCAGGAAAAAAAACCATATACTCCTATAAGGTATCCCAGACCTGTTGCATCTGAATCCCTTGAGAATTTTTTTAAATGTCTCAGCTTATTCTTATACACATTCAATTTGATAAACACTGCTGCCATATTATAGAGTAGTTGCTAACATTTAACATAAGGGGAAAAACTGCCATACAGTAGAACAGCAATTTCCAGGGTAATTCCAAGAGAACCCTGTTGAAATACACTCTTCCTTCCCGTCACCAGTGTAGTAGATATTTATTGAGTTGCAGTTTTAATTATTTTTAATTAAAAAAAAAATCTTCCTGGTATCAAAATTTCTTTCCTATGTGAGGGTAATTCCCTGTGAGCTTGGTGGAAAGCAGGGCTTATCTCCCCCACAGAAGGTGAATGGATCTAGGTATTTTGTTCCTGGGGTACAGGCACATGACCTAAGTTCAGTCAATTGGATGAGCTCTCCTAGGACTTTATATCTGAGAGAAGTGAGGTAAAGATGTAGGGGCAGTTCAAGATTATTCATGCTAGTTGTGGATTAACATTCTGGCAATGACAGAGCAAGTGTTAAGAGACAGCAATGCTGCCGTGGTGGAGAAGTATTCTCAATGAAGTGGTGGCAGTGGGAGTGTCTGAAACATCAATGTCCTAAACATGTTGCTAAGCAGAATCTTGGCAGTACTCTAAGATACTCAGCTTCCCTTGGTTATTGCCTTCTTCTCAATGTTTTTCATCACTTCTGTAAACTATTACATGTACACATAGTCATATATTTACATATATACACACTTTCAATAAATGAATGTTTTTTCTTAAATTAGATAAAATTAGTGTTTGACTGGTACAACCAAATGTACACCTTCTTTGAGTAAGGTACCTGGGGACCCTTTTGACCCTCTGATACCCATGGCTGAGAGCCATGGGCGAATGAATCTTCTTTTAGTTCCCAAAGCAAAGAGCTGACATTTCTACTATTTACAGTAGTTTTGCTCCCCAGGGATGATCCTGGGGTACTTAGGGTTAATGACTGAATGCATAAGAAAGTTTTCAGAACTAAGAAGTATATGGAAACATATGTGACAAAATGTAACAACATGGCTGAGTTTTATGGGTTTTGTCTTCCATTCAAATAGCAAATATAAAATAATATGATGATACCCTTTTGGGAAAGGTCTCCAAATACAGAAATTTAGTTTTTGTATGCAGCAAGCTAAATGGTTTTTAGTACACAAAGGAGAAATAGTAAAAGATGAGCTACTTCTGAAAATGGGCAGGAGAAATTATCCCTCTCATGAAAATTTAAAGAAGATATTTTTGTTATCCTCCATTTGTTTTTAAGCTAAAGCAATTTATCAAGGTGAAAAAATTCTACCATAATAAAGATCAACTGACTTAAGTTGTATCAGCAACTACCTCAAATGAAGGTTCTCTCTTAAACTGTGATGAAAGAATCCTAGTCACTGATCTTCAGCCAGAATCTAAGTATCTATAATTTTAAGCTGATTTGTATCCAATCTGGGTAGAAATGGATATGAGTGTTTGTCTTACATAATAGCTTGCCGCAGCCTACTACTTGAATAATGTAGCATATGGAAAATGTGTTTAGCTTCTTGTAGAATTTCACAAACCAAAACAGAATCTATTTCTATGCACATGGCTTGTTTACAGTCATTATAAAAGTATTGCTGTGTTGCTTACTAGTTAGAAAAAGCAAATGTTGGCACATTGCAGACTCCATTGCACTGGTCTTTAAGAAATATATGTATTCCTTTCGAGTTAAAAAAAAAAAAAAAACCACAGTAATTGCATGTCTTGTGCTTTAGACCTAAACATTATTTTTAGGATGTATTTTTATGCTTCCACATGATCTCTCTTCTAGATATTTTATACTAGTTATGGCTGAAGTTTTATGTAAATATATTAGAGATTGTGCTCATGCTTAAATGAACTGTCATTGAGGGATTAATACTGTAACCTTTATGAGCATGTTTTATTAATATCTTATCATTAAATTGAATATTAATAACATTTAACATTTACTAAACATAGAATGTGTATATAGGAATGTATTTCATGCCAGTAGGTTTTGAATATGTCAAAAGGTCACTATGCCAGCCCCCCACATCATTAAACTTACTTCTCATAATGTATTAATTGCACTGGTACAACACATTGAAGGGGCAGTTCTGGATAAAAATGATTATAATATCTTTGTTTGTCAGCATGCTGAGCAGTATGCCCTCAAGAAACAGAAGTGTTTCATACAGCTTTTGAAAATATTTTTGCACTCTTAAATTCTGGAAATATATTTGCCATTAAATGATTTATAATGAAACTGAGAATTAGAGGAAGAGAATTCAAAACTATGAATATTATGAGAGATGATTAAATATTTTTATTATACTAATTTGGTTATTCTTAATGGTAAAGCAGTATAACTTGCCTACAAAGGAATACTATTTTAAATGATTAAGTAATTAAAATATACTTTAAACTATTTTTATCCTCAAAATACTAAACCAATTTTTATCTATCTACCTACCTACCTATTTAAATGGTTTACCATGAATTTAAATATGTTTGATAGGTATCCTGACAGTAAAAACCCACTCCTTTTTTTATGGCAATTAAGGATTATGTTAACATGAAAAAGTAACTTTTGTACAGCTCTGTCATGAAGGAGAATACATGTGACCATCTGAGGCAGTTTCATCTTCATCTGGGAAAATTCCATGGCTATATCAAGCTTCCTCTCTATTAGTTGGTTTCTTTTACCACCCCCTCCCCCAATTTAATAATAAATATAAAACTTATATTTAGGGAAACTTTCATTAGGTGTTTTGCTAATTCTATTTTGTTTGTCATTTTGATATAATAAAAATTTTTACACATAAAACACATGTACATATGTCTATGTATATACATATATAATTGCTTATTTTAACATGGCACAATGGCTACTTCTGAAAAGCTCTTTAATTTTATGAAGGCTGTGGAAATATCAAAAGGGAAATCTCTATTTCAAGGAGTATTCTCCTTGTAAAAGTAGATCCACATTTTTCTCAGAGTACAGCTCATAGCCAGATCATTGCTCATGACCCACTTGCCTCTTCATTTGGAAGATGTTTTTCTCCCTCCTATATCCAGGGGATATATGTTTCTTAATACAAAGTTTATACCTGAATTCAAGGATATTTGGAATATAAAGAATACCCTTCTTGCACTGCTCTAATTCATAAAATGCCAAGTATATTCATAAGTGCAAAGATTAAGGATATTGGATTATTAGGGATAGTTCCCATTTCAAATAATAGGTTTTGAAAAAAAAATTACTGAAATAACCTCTGAGTTCAAGCATCTTCTGCTCCACTGCCACCCACCATGTACTATTATCAACTGAAATTTTTCTCCAAAGACACAAAATCTATTGTTTTGAAGTGAGTTAATGCTTAAAAGGCAAAATAACCTGAATTGATGTAGTTTACACTGACATTAGAGGGTCTACGAAATTTCCATCACTGAACAAAGCCTGATAAAAATGTAAGTCAGTCAAATCACCATGATTGAAGACCTCCTATATTCACAACACTGAATTAGACCTGATAAAGAAGGAACATATTTCTCAACGTTGATATGTAAAGCAATGATATTATAATATATCCTTGAAAATATAGGGATCAGGGTCCCACAACAGAGGAGAAAAGATGCTGAAAAGATGGACAAGTGAGTATCTTCAGAAACCAGTTGGATATTTAAGGGAAAGAAATGACTTGCAGAGTTCTGTCGTGGGTGATTAGGTAGATTTCAGTGTCCATTCACCACCATCAGAGTACAGAGTGGGAAGTTCAGGAGAGGCTGAAGTAGTGAAGCCTGGATGAGCTAGGAAACAATGATCCAGAACTCTATATAAAACTGAGGTCAGTGCTAGGGTAAGTGTAAATTAACTAAACCTTGCACTGTGGACCTTTCAAACAACTATCATTGTGTAACTGACATCTTTGTCAATTTTCATCTGGACTAAGTCGTTCTCTAGGCTTCATATTACAACCAAAGTAACTATTCCAAAATAAAATCTAATAATCTTTCTTTCTTGCTTAAAAACTTTCATTGGTTTCCTACCGCCCATAAGAAAAAGTGTAACCTCCTTAGCTTGGTACAGAAGGCCCGGTAGGACATGGCCATGGTTTGCTCTGCCAGCTCTTCTCCTACAGCTGCCCACTGTGGCCTTGCACTCTGGCCATACAGAAACACTGGCATTGATCCACTAAGAAGAGCAAGCTGTTTTATAAATCCATACCTTTGCATATGCTATTCCTCCTGCATAGGGTGCTGTCTCCACTTTCTAGCTTGTTTCCTTTCTTATACCCTTGTAACTGGTAATTCCCATCATCCTTCAAGATGAAATTGTAATATTCTCCATGATAAATTTTTCCAGCAGCAATCCTTCTTCTGTTATCACTGGACCTTACATTTCTAATATGACAATTAGACAATTATTTTAATCATTTATATATCTGCCTCTCTTATTAGACCATGAAATTTCAGCTATTTCAGGTGGTTTGGGTTGGAAATAAGTCAAATGATGCAATAATCCATAGCTTTCTACCAAAATGTATTCTTTCTATGAGTGAATAAAAGGAAGCTCTTTAGACTTGCCCACGGCCAAATTCCTCTTTCTCAGATATTTGGATAAATTTCAAGTCACTGTCTTATTACACACTATACTTGAGAAGAATTCTAAATGTCAAACATATACAAAGGGAGAGAGAATAGTATAATGAATCCATTACCCCATTTCAACAATTATTAACTAATGGTCAATCTTGTTCTACCTGTGATGTCCATAGCTCCACTCTCCTTTTTCCTTCCAAATATTTTGAAGCAAATCCCAGACGTAATAACTTTTCATATGTAAATATTACCGTATATTTCTAGAAGATAAGGACACTTTGAAAATATACTGATGATACCATTATCACACCTAAAATATTAACAATTTCTTAATATTAACAAATCCTTAATTAGTATTCAATTTTGTACTACTCATTTTTAAAAATTGTTTGTTTGAATAAAGACCTAGTAAAGTCTATACTGGATGGGTTGACATTTCTTTTAGTCTAAAGCAGCAGTTCTTAACTGGGGGCAATTTTGCCCTATAAGAGACAGTTTTGGCAGTCTGGAGACATTTTTAGTTTTTACAACAGCTGTGGACTGAATGTTTGGGTTCTCCCAAAATATGTGTGTTAAAATCCTAACCTCAATGTGATGGTATTCGAAGATGGGCCTTTGGGAAGTAATCCAGGTTAGATTAGGTCATATACAGGTGGGGCCCTCATGATGGGACTAATGTCCTTATTAAAAGAAGATACGGGATCTCTCTGTGCTCTTGCATAAGGCCATGTGAGAATATAACTAAGAAAAGGCCTCTCATCAACAATCCAACCATTGGATTATTGTTTAAGCTGCCCAGTCTACGGAATTCTGTTATAGCAGCCCAAACTAACTGAGACAACTAAAGGAGGGGTGCTACTAGTACCTAGTGGGTGGAGGTCAGGGATACTGCTAAACATCCCACAATGCACAGGAAAGCTGCCACAATAAAGAATTATCCACCCCACCACCCCACAAATGTCAATAACACAAGGTTGAAAAGCCCTGGTCGAGTGGTTCCTCCTTCACCTATTTATTACAATTTATTCATTGAATAAACTGGGTCATTTGTCCTACAGAATTTTCACAGTATTTTGCTGATGACAGACTACGGTATCATTTTTATATTTTTCTGTCCCTTGTACTTATTAGCAATTAGATTTAGAAGCTTCATCAGATTTAGATCAATTTTTTAGCAAAAATAATTGATTTCATAGGTAGTACTGTGTACTTCCATCAGGAGGTACTTACTGTCTGATCCTCTCTCATCACGAGAGGGAACTTTTGATGATCAATGTCTAGATCCATTAATTCAATAGAGGTCCCAAAATGATAATATTGTATTCTTATAATTTCTTAATTTATTAAAAACATAAGTTTCTCGGAAATATTTTTTACAATGTTTGATATGAAAATAGCATGGTGCATAAAACATTTACTCATTCTGTATTTCTTTTCAGAAATATCCTGTACCACCTTGATGGGAAGACAAGCCAGTTTTCAATACTCCTGGAGGCTTGGGAACACTGCAAGTCACTTGCATCAAATGAGACCCTTCAAGAAGCCCTGTCAGAAGTATTGAACAGCATTAATGCAGCTCAGGTTTACTTCAAAGCAGGACTTGACGTGTTTGAGAGTGTCTTAGTTGGAAAGAACTGAGAAAACTCTCAGCATTTGAAAACGTTTGTTTACAGTTCCTCAAGTGAAAGCTCTAATCTGACTAGATTTTCTGACATTGAAGACTTTTTCCCTCCAATGGCTTTTGATATAAGTATAAAGCTATCTTCCTTTGTATTTTTTAATGTATGTGTAAAAAGAGCATTTTGCACATTTAATATTTTTTCTTATATCTAGATTTCTGATTATGTAAAAGCAAGTTATTGAAATAATACTTAAGATTTATCTATTAAAAAGAAATCTGCTGTATCTATATCTATATATATCTATATATCTATAGATATAGATATATCTATAGATATATAGATATATATAAAATATTTGGGGTGGAAATTTTCCAAGAAGTTCTGGACAATCTTCGCTCCTATGGATAAAACACGTAGAAACAGAAATGATTCCCTATGTTAGAGCTTTAGTGACCTAGTTTCTGTAATAGAAATGAAGAGTTGATATGGTTTCAGATTAACTTTCACTATCAAGTATTCAATATGAAGAATGAGTATTCTGACTGAGTGATTGGTTGACCAAAACCACTTTGAATGTGACTATTTTATAAAGTGAAGTGCCTGTTAGTAACACAACTAGATGTAGTAATACACTGGTTATGAAATTGTATTTTTTTAAGTATTAATGAAAAAAAAAAAGAGCCATAAACATTCCAGGGGAAAATCTCAAGGTAGCTGCACAGAGCAATATAAATGTAAATTTTTTTCCTAACAACTTATAAGGTGACTAGCTTTGAAATCCCTAATATGTCTCAGTTGATTTCGGGAGTGATGTATGTCTTGTGAGGGAGAAAATATTTATTTCTTCCTGTGCTGTTTCTGTTGGAAGCACTGAAATAGAGCTACTCTAAAATGAAAGCATCTCACATTGCTCTTCCTTCATGTACTTTTCTGAAACTCCTTGCTGTAAGGCAGTTTTCACAGAATACCATATAATTTCCACAGGAAAGTAGCAAAGTTTCTCTTTGAAAACCCAAAATATCTTAAAAAGCATCAAATTGCTATTTCTGCCACTAACAAAAAGGACTTCTTATGAAAGAAATAGTTATTTTGATCAATGAAAAGCTCCTTAATTCTACAAAAAATCTTTTGATGTTTTTTCCCTTCTTTATCCTTAATTGTGACTAAGTTGACAACGTAGAAAATATTCATGCTTCTACTTTTAGGCAGAAAATACAGTATTACTATACTTCAGTTCTTCTCTCATGTTGAAAATGAAGCTTTTCATACTGACATTGTCATTGAATGGCCTTAGTACCCACTATTCCCCGAAACCACAGAATTCCATTAGGTGTTTAAACTTTGAGCTTACCTTTAGAAATTGATTTGGTATTTGACAAAGCAATTCCCGTTAGGAAACATATCCTCAGAATATTTCATGTGGATTATTTTTCTCTAACACAACATTGAAACACACGTCCCCATCATACGCCTCCAGAGCAACTTCATAGACAGTGTCTATAGGTCTAAGTCTTCACTTTTTAATGGATGAACATAAACCTAATCTTAGTTTAAAGGGAAACTGAAGTTGAAAGGAGAGAATTAACCAGCATTGATTGATTTATAAAGGTCAGCTGTTCCTGCTATAAGTAATGCTTATACGCTCAAGGCAAAGAAGAGAATTGAGGCAATTAGCTAGATAATTCAAGCAGAAATCCATTTTCATCTGAATTGCCTGTGTGCACATATTTTACATAAGAAATGAAACTACCTTATAATATATATTTCGTAAACAATGCACTTGTGTGTCTGAAAGTATTTGCCATGTTGAGGTGTGTGTATAGGAAAGGGCTAAAGAACCAAGATCCCACAAGCGTCAATGTCAGTGCCCTCTCTTGCTACACAGAAAACAGCAGAAAAGAGGTGGGAGAAATACACATACAGTTGCATGTCAGGTCAAATAATAGAATCCCTTATACCAAAGGATCAGAAATAGTGAATCAAGGTTCAATGTATTCATTCTAGTTCTTCCTTTGGAGCTGAATTTGAAACAAACAAAGACAAATAATTATCAGTTAGGTAGTTTATCATTTTAGAACAAAATCCTAAGTAAATTCACTCCCTTAGTTTCTAACAGCATTGAGAGCACAAAACACTTGTGTTTGTATATTTTTGTTTAAAGACTGTGTACTTAGCTAAACCACACTGCACAGATCAAAATCTCAATATTCTGTATTTTTTACTTCTACATTATGTGGTATTCGCTACTTGAAGACTGAAGTTAACTATGGACTAACATTTTTATTAGTCTATTTAAGAGATGATGTGAAGAAACTAAATTATAATTAAAACAGATGTCCATCAATTATATAAATGCTGCTCTACATCTCTGACTGCAACCAAACCTCTTAACTAAGAACATTACTGCTATAGTCTGATTACCTCAGGGTTCCTTTAAATTTATATCATTAAAATTTTTCCCTAATAGATCCAAGTAAATAAAATCCTTTGCATATTAAAATAACAAGTGTTTTCAGTGAATTGGTAGTAGGTTTAAATTGTTGCAGAGATATCTGGGTGCCTGGTACTTCTCACAATCCTTCATACGTAGTATTGTACCAGGACATAATGAATCATAAATGATTATTCTCCCAAGAAAATGTGGCAGATGTGCACCACTGCAATTTGGGTTCAGGCAGGGCACACGTGGGATACAACCCTTTGTGAAAAAGTATAGATTCCAGAGTAAAAGGAAGCCTGAGACATTCTGATCTAAGCCCTAGAATGTTACCTTCAGTCGGGAAAGCATCAGCATTCCCATCAGATACTCTAACTGCATACAAAGTGATTTAGGAACTGGGGTAGAGTCACATATTCAGTTAGTAGCAGAAGTGCTGCTAAAATTTAAGCTTGTCTGCTTTCTCATGCAGTATATAACGGGGTTATAAATGTTCTTTTCCAGTACACTCTACATAACCAGCCATTCTATCAGATGATGTATGGGCTGGAATCACTGCTTTTTAAATGAAGAACTAGTTCATTCTCTGACTATACCTAACAAACGAAACTGTCCCAGGGAATCCACGCAAAAGGCACAAAGCCTGGGTACTTGTGGGGAGGTGGAGAGTCTCTGCATGACACCAGCAGTCAGGAAGGAGGGTATTAAGTAAAATGCTTTTATGAGAGGACATTTTAGCCCTATATTAAATCAGCAGTTTAAATCAGTATTTCTGATTTGGGGGAAGAAAGCCTAGGAATCTTCATCTTCAAGCAAAATTTCCCAAACGATCCTTATGCATACTGAAGTTTAAGGATTTCTCATCTACATTAATCCTGGGTCCTGAGAAAACATCACTTGGCGATGTACTAAAGAAACTGAAAAGTCACAATAATAAGAGATACCTACGGCCTTGCTGTGAATGGCGCCATTTTAAAAAGAGGGAGAGAGAGTAACCATTGTATCTCTCAAAAAAGACGCAGACACAGCTAAAGTCTGTGCCTACTACAGGTCAGGAACTGTTCTAGATTTAACGTATTTGTTTTTTCTAATGAATCCGCACGACAACTCATTTAAAAAAATGAGGAAACTTGGTGGAATGGCTTGCCCAAAGTTCCACAGCTATAAAGACTGGGTCCAGACCTGTGTTCTTCACGCTGTGTGCTGCAAAAAGTTAAGAAACTTTTGATTATAGAAAGTGATATGATTGAAATTTTTAATGTATTTCTGCACCACTGATCAGACTATGTCATCTGCCACTTCACTGGCTTAATGGAGGAGTTTGAAGAAACCTATACCATCATTCCTCATTATGGTAGCCCACCCCAACAATGGTGGATATATGTAGGTAACTTAGATCTATAAGAGCATTAAATATAAGTGCACCATTGTAGAATACCATGACAACTAGATGAAAAATTATAACAGACCACAAGCTACATCTCATAATTTCCTCCGCAAAATGTCCATATAATTTCACTGGGGAAAAAAAAAAAAAAAAGACCAGGTTCTGGGATTCACAACCACAGTTTTATATCCTCCTTAAAACACAGAATAACTAATTGACTTCTTAAATTACATAAATATTCCATATATAGTAGCTTTCCCCCTTGCAAAGATAGGTGTTACAAAAATAAAATGATGATTCGTTACCATCTGTCCAATGATGAATCGGCATCTTTGCCTCAAATGAAAAACTATTTTTGTAATTAGTAGACCTAGCCAAAAATGTTCTCATGAGATATTCTGTGTTATATGTAATTAACTCCAAAAATTAAGCTTTCTCTGTGGGTAGCACATTGTCATCTCATTGGTTTAAAGGGCTATTTAAATGTGCCTTAATTACACGTTCCTTCAATAGAAAGGAATTACATTTTAAACTGCTAATCCATGTGTTGAGTGGAAGGGAAATGGGTCTATATATTCCAAAAGATAGATCAGCAACCTAATGGTTCCATCACAGGAGCACGGATGCAACCCAGGAGAAAAAAATAGTGTGATATTTGAGCAAAGAAATATTCTACCTAGGTGCACTAGTGAATCTGTATTTCTTGCATGAGTTTAAATTGGTAGTTTAAAAAAGCCTCATTAGAATTGCTATTCGGAAAGTTAACTTCTCAGAGTTTTAAGCGCCCCATTAAGTATAAATATTTTTAAGTTAAGTGTGTTATTTTATGCAATTTCAAGTGATGTAAATTTAAAGTGGAGTTGCAAAAGAAAGTTTTTAAATGTCGCCAATTTTGATCATCACAATGTCCACTGAATTTTCTGTCTTCCCTTTCTAAATATACTCTAGCAATGGGATTAGGATTATTTTTCTTTTTAATCCCGAGAAAGTAATTTTAAGATCTAGTCTTCTGAATATACATTTATCTGTTAATCAGCCAGAGTTTTATTTCCATAATAACATTCCATTACCCTTCAAAGATGTACACTGAAGTGCCTTTAGCATTCCTGGGACCACCAAGAATCTTGAGAGCTTGCTGATTGTGAGATGACATATTTCTTAAAGACATTTAGAGTTTCATACTCAGATTGTATCTGAATTTACAAAGCAAAGGATTAAATTGAGGCACTTTCAGGTAGCATTCAAGAGAAAGCTGCTTTCAAATTTTAATATGTTCTGGTTAGCTTGTGTTTGAATCATATAGTTATACAGTTTTCTATAGCCAAAATGGTAATTTTGATGTTTTTAGCCAAAATACAATCATCGAGGCCAAAGAAACGTATGTCTACTCTAACTCCTTAAGCAGGATCTGTCAAGAATTAACTCAGTTAATCCAGGGCCTACATCTAGACAAAGATTTAAGGAGTGTAGACAGAGTCTAACAATATTCCTTCTAATTCCTTTGATGCCTTAAACCAATACTCACTGAGGTAGCTTTTCTCAGAAGGAAGCAGATTTTATTTTCCAGTTGCTAATTAATATGTACCACCTCAGTCCCAAAAGGACCACACAGGTGCCTGTACCATGCCATATGTCATGTGCTTTATTCCAGCAAGCTCAAGGGATTAATATACAATCATTATTATGAATTATTATGTTGTATTGAAGTTAACGTAGGTCTTTTTTGTTCTAATTAAAGTACAAACTTGGCATCTGAACAGAAGCTTAGCTACAGAAGTAGAGTTAGAGTCTCTATTTTAATGATCTACATCTATTTTTCAATCCAAATGTGTAATTATTTAATTATCTGGCCTGCTCAGTAAGTTTAACTCTCCAATTTCTTCAAAGAATATTTATTCAATATAGTAATGACACAGACGGACATTCCTTGGAGTGTGCTTTATCTTTTGAAATTCTTAGCCGTTGTTGAATCCTGCTTTTAGTGTATGTGATAGTGTTTTATTAATATTAATAATGATTTGTCTACCTTTATATCAAGCTGCTGCAAATGGACTGCCTTATTCTGAAAGTCAGAAAAAATGCTATTGCTCTATAAAGACAAGTTTATCATATCTGTTTAACAAGAAACAAAATATTTTATTACACCATTGCAACTTGTCTGCAGGAAACAAAATGGCCAGATGGTTAATTGTAGCTCACATAATTCTATTCCAAAGATGTTATAAATAATTTCATTTATTAAGCTGAGATAGGTCTCTATTAGGTGATTTAGTATTTACATTTCACACAGGAAGGTTTAACGGCAACTATATCCCACATATTCAGACTGGCTACTTGGAGAATATGAATACAATTGTATTCAGAAAAGAAAAGAGCTTTCTAGGACACTTTGAAGGGCTAATTTGATTTTATAGACATCTAGAAAAATCAGCACATCACTGATAATAGTTTCAGATGTGTTTGGAATGTTAATATAAACCATGCATTTTTTTAGCCATGTCAGTAGTATAGCAATATTTAGATATATGAAATTTTATAATGAATAAAATTTCTCAGTTGTATAATAAAAAATATAGCCCTAAAATAGAGAATGGTGGTGAGCAGATTTATAAATTAACTTGGGATAAAATCTGGAGCACAATTTCTCTAATTAAATTTGCTTTGATTAAAAAACAAATCTCTTTCAAGGGGTGTCCCAATTACTAAATTGCACTGAACTGTTATAGTGTTGAGTATTGTTCAAAATAGATTATCATCTGTGATTTGGAAATATTTTCATTGTAAAGAAATTTATTGTCAGTGTCTTTGCTGTGACTGATTTTGAATGACTGATTTAGAGGCATGTGTCTGTAGTTTCTTAATTACTATATAGGGTTGAATGCCTAATTTCTATAATGTGTGGATGCCCATCAGGAATCCAGTGCATTCTATATTTAGATCAGTTGTGATTTCAATTTATTTTACAACTTTTATGTATTATTCACATGACTCAATATACAGCTTACTTAAAAAAGTATGTTGTGATTTGGAGTGACAAAAAATGGATTGGGACATCACATCCATTAAGAATATGAGTGAATATTTTATATTTTATAGTTGCTTAAATATTTGCACATAATTGAAAACACAGTACTATGAAATGAAGGCATCTTTTAAGGAATATTTTCTAATTCATAAATGCAATGTGTATGTACAGCAAAATGATCATATTTAAAATGCCCGTTAAAAAAATATTAAATACAGTTGAAAATCATTGTTAACTGTGTTTTGTTATAAACATGCAAAATGAATTAGTTATTAGTATGTATTATTAATGAATTATCTTTATGTATTGTGTATTACACCCAAACAGAAATAAGCCTTGCTCAGGGAACACTCTAAGATTTTATCACTTTTTCTTTTTTTTCCTTCCATTCTTTTCTCAAACATGCAGTCCTCATATTGGGCCATTTAGGTTTGTAGTTTGTGCCAAGTTCTAACATCAAGTAACAGCATTTGTATCAACTCCAGTGCTAAGGAGCTTTGTTTCTTCAAATTTGCTCTAAAAAATGTTGTCAGTTCTTTATTGCACAAAGGCATCTCTATTGCATGATGTAGCAGATTTCACTCAATTATTCATTCAGCAAATATTTACAGAGAGCCTATTCTAGGCCAGATACTGTATTAAGTGCTAGAGATACAAAAATGGTTAACACAGTTTTACCTTCTAGGACTGCACAGCCAAATAAAATATAAACTTCAGTTTAACTATTGGCAATACTAGATTCAGAGGGACTCATAGATAGTGTAGTTTATCACAAGGATAATGACAGAGCAGAGATAGTTTAAAGGCACCATGTGTTCAGGCTACATACTTAACTCGCTGGGCCTTCCTTAAGGTTCATTAAGACTAAAGCAGAATGTTCTTATCTCTAATATCGTTGCTGTATGATAACTAACATTTATTGGGGGCTTACCATTGCACCAGGTATACATATAACACATAAAAATTTTGAAAAAATAATATGTATTATGTATATGTATATTCTACAGAATAACATATATTATTCTAACCATGAAGTAAAACTTAAATATACAAAATTATATACATATCCATGAATAGCATATATGTATTCAAAGTATAAAACTACAGACTGAAAAAGTAAATATCTAATTTGATTCATGGTAGGAGGGAAACAAGTGCTAAGGATAGGGGTACAGAGTACAATTTAACAGTCATTTCTTTTTTTACAGAAAAAGGAATTGAAGCACATACAATAAAATGGCGGAGTGCTAGATCAGATTTTCTTCTCATTTCTTTATATCCCCCTCGTCAGTTTGGGTGGTGGATATATATGTGTTTGTTATGGAATTCTTACTAGTTTTCTGAATAAAAAATAAAATTCTCAAAGTAACAAATTCCTAATAAGATGGTCTGATCCTGGAGCTCACACTTATAACCACTACCCTAATCTGCCTTTCTAAAGGACACAATTTTTTAAACTCAGTTCCTTTCCTCTCTCCTCCTTCAATTGTACTAATCTTATAAAGGCAGAGGCTTTCTTACAAGGAATTCTCTGACATCCTAAGTGCTCACACATAGAATTTCAGCACAGTTATATTTCTTGTACAATTTGCTCCTCTTCAAAATTCTTCCTTGTGTTAGTAAATACACTCGATTCTCTAACTAAAAATAGGAATCTTCCTTGATCCTTGATTTTCCTCACTTCCTACTTCCAATCTATCAGCAAGTTGTATTGGCTTTGCTGTAAAATATAGCCCAAACTTGACATTTCTCCATCACCACCGCCACCATTCTACTCAATGCCAACCTCTCCTCTTCCCTGCACTGCACTAAACATAATAAGTATTTAAAGCAAAGGGGATTTTAAAAAGGAAAATGATTACAAAATTATTGAAAGGGTTAGTATAACAAAAAGGTGAAGCTACCGTTTCTCAGAGATCAGTAACTGCAGGAAACCACTACTGACCTGCATGCAGGAGCAGCATAAAGGAGGAAACCTGTGATGGCCCGGGAACCAACATTCTACTCACACTCTTGGAAACTTTACTGCTGCTGGTGGTGGAACCACTGCTCACAGGGCTTAAAGAACCACCACAAGGTTGCTGAGTCTGGGAGTCTGCACTTCCTCTACCTCCCCTACTAGAAGCAGGAAAAAAAATCTTCCACACTTCTTTGACTTTTACTCTCTTCTGAGTGCCTCTCCTTGGCAGATCGAACTGGAATCCAGCTGGCATGAGAGGCTCTGAAATGTGAGTTTCTGCTTCCAGCCCCAGCATTGCAGGGGAGGATGTCAGTGGGTGGGCATGGAACCAAGTCCACACACAACATGGCTACTGCAATCTCCAAATGGCTCTCTGTTCTTCTTTGAATGTATGAATGAATGAACATACCTAACTCATCCATACATATGTATTAAGATCCCTTGACTATTTTCCTCCGAATCTATGGATGTCACTTAATCTATAATAAAATAACTTGAAGTGACTTTAGTGTAATTTCCCTATACCACTTCATAACAAAATGACTAGCTCCAAGGCAGAGCTAAGAGAGCAAAAGACATGTAAGCACATAGCTGTAGTAAAGCCTTAAGTCTTATAATGGAGACCTAAATAAGGTGATAAGAGAGCAGAGAGTAAAAATACTTAAACCCTATAGAAGCCAAGAAAGGTTTCTCAGGAGAAAATATTTGAGTTGAGTCTGAAGAGTGAATAGAAGTTCTGTAGGGGAAAAGGAGAAGAATGTCATTCCAGAAATAGGGAGCAGTATATGCAAGCCACGCCAGAAACAAAAGACAGGGCATTCCCATACTTTTCTCCTTTGAAGTCTATTTCTTTTTTCTCAGCTTCAGCAAAAATTATGATTTAATACTGTGGTTTTTGTGGGAAGAGCAACCTTTAGACTGCTTATTTACTACTGATAGTTTAGATACTACTCGGGATTATAAAATACTTAAAGTGACTAAGTTACATATAATACATATTGAAGAGATTTCCATCACAGTAGAGAAGTCATAGTGGTTTCCCACCATCTTCAGCATAAAATCCATATGTCTTTTGATGATATTCAAGATCCTCCATAGATGACTCCCACCCCTACCTCTTCCTCTGTGTTTGCCTTTTCTCCCTCTCATGTCTTATATACCAGCCAAATTGAAGGGCCTGAATTTTTCCAACTTGTGCTGCACTTTCTCAATACCTGTGTGACTGCTTTCGTTCTTTCAATAAGGCACCCCCCAGCTCCCAATTCCCATACGATGCACATCTTTCTTTTCCAAAATAAATCTTATGAAGTCATCTCAAACTTTTGTAAAAAGTTATTCAAACCTCCCTTATAGCACAAAAGCAAAAAAAAAGCTCACACTCATACCTTTATCCCTGCATCTTTAGATGCAGAGGGACAAAGAATCACTGAACAGTTGAAAGAAGCCTAAAACAGAACTGAAAAAAGAAATCAACAGATGCCTAAGAAAAAAGAGGTAATTCAAGGAAAAGAAAATCTCCCCAAACTGTTAATCAATATATATGATAATTTGAGGAGATATTATTTTCACAAAATATAATGGCAATAATCATAAAGCAAGGAAGGTTCTTAAAAAATAAAATATGATTATGAAAATAAAATAGTTCATAAAATAAATGTAAGAAGCTACTGTTCACAGTGACATATATATATTTATATACATAAATTTATATATATTTATAAATTTATATATATATATAAATTGTGTGTGTGTGTGTGTGTGTGTGTGTAAGGAAGCAAATATAGCAGAGAAGGAAAAAAACAAATATCAATCCAGGAAGTCCAACAATAATAAATGAATCAACCAGTTCTCACATTCGTAAAGAATTAAATGTTTTGAAAGCCTACAAATAATAAATGTGGAGGGGGTGTGGAGAAAAGGGAACCCTTCTGCACTGTCAGTGGGAATGTAACTTGGTTCAGCCACTATGGAAAACAGTATGGTGGTTCCTTAAAAAATGAAAAGTAAAGCTACCATATAATCCAGCAATCCCACTCCTAGGCATATATCCAGAAGGGATGAAAACTCTTAAATCAAAAAGATACGTGCACCCCAATGTTCATGGCTGCACTATTTACAATAGCAAGACATGGAAGCAACCCAAATGCCCAACAACAGACAATTAAGAAAGCTGGTATATATATACACAATAGAATATTACTCAATCATAAAAAAGAATGAAATACTGCCATTTGCAGCAACAAGGATGGACCTAGAGAATATCATACTAAGTGAAGTCACACAGAAAAAGAGAAATATTATACCTTATCACTTATATGTGGAATCTAAAAAATAACACAAATGAATTTATATACAAAACGGAAAAAGACCCACAGACATGGAAAACAAGTTTACGGTTACCAAAGGGGAGAGGGAGGCAGGGAGGGATAAATTAGGAGTTTGGGATTAACAGAGACACAAACTACTGTACATAAAATACATAAGCAAGAAGCACTTAGTATATAACATAGGGAAAATATTCAATATCTTGGAATGACCTATAATGGAGAACAATCTGAAATTATATATATGTAAAACTGAATCACTTTGCTGTACACCTGAAACTAAACACAATATAGTAAATCAACTGTACTTCACTAGTAAATAAATAAATAATAAAATGTAAAAATAAAAAAAAGAAATAATTGTTTTGGAAATTATTCTCCCGCTATAAACAACTAGAAAACAAGACCCACTATATGAAACAAATATTTTTCTGGACATTAGACAATAGGCAACCCAGAAATAAGATGCCTGAGGGAAGGTGAACAAGTAATGTGAGCCCTGTTATTGCCCCTGCTTACTGCCTAAAGGCAGTAGGTTAATTAAATACAAAGATGAGAATAATAATGGGGGGAGGATATTGGACAAAGAGTTTTCAATATCTGGAGACAGGAACCTTTACTTGATACAGATTTATATATGTTGGGCAGACTTCCAGGAAGCTACTAAAAAAGAATCACCAGAAAACAGGAGTCTGAACAAGCTCTGGGTTGGGACTAGTAGAGAGAATTTGTAATATCCAGGGACTTGGGAAGAGTAGTCAAAAGGATAACTCCTTCGTAGCAAGCAAAACTAATCCTAGGTCAAAGGCTGCTCTGGACACTTCCAAATCAAGCTAAAACCAAGCCTTAAAAGGATTAAACTAACCCTTAGTAATTTAACTATATGCCTGAACAAAGCACAACACACTAGGAATACAAGAAAATCTAGTATCCCAAAATGTAAGAGCTACATACAATGTGAAGCATCCAATAAGAAACTGTCAGGCATGCACAGGAGCAGGAAAATACGACACATAATAAGAGTAAAAAACAATCAATGGAAAGAAACCAGAAATAAAAAGTTAGGGAACTAGCAGATAACTATATTAAAAGTATATTATAACTTTCTCCCTATGATCAAAAATATAAAATTTATGAGGAGAAAATGGGAGGTTATTAAAGACTTAAACTTCTAGAAATATGGAGAAATAAAAGATACACATATATACTCAAAGGATTAATAGTAAATTACATACTGAAGAAAAAAAGTGAAATTAAAATCTTGCAATATTATCTACCCAAAACAAAGTAGAGAGAGAAAGAACAAATACTGAAAGAGAAAAATAAACAGAGCAACAGTGACCTGTAAGTCAATGTCAAGTGATCTTATATAGCAGAAAATGCAACTGGTGGTATAGAAGGAGAAGAGACATGGAGAGCAGGTGTAGATGTTTGTAGAAACAATGAAATAATGACCAAAATTTATCAAATGATGAAAATTATAGACCTATATTTTCAAAAAGCTAAACAATCCACAAGTGAGATAAACATAGAAAACACACAAAGGCAAAGATTGTCAGAGTGGTTAAAAAGCAAAAACCAAACTATATGCTGAATATAAGAGCCAACTTTAAATATGAAAACATATATGGGCTAAAATGAAAAGAATGGGAAAAGATACAACATGGCACAAATTAAAAGAGAGCCCAAAGAGTTCTTTTATCAAGTGAAATAGACTTTAGAACAAAACATATTCAAAAAGACATTTCAAGCAAGGGCAGAAATAACAAGCAATACCAAAGAGATACAAAAAGTCGTAAGAGAATACTATGAACACTTAGATGCCAAAAAATTGGACAACCTAGAATAAATTTCTAGGAACATAAAACATGCCATGACTGAATCAGGAAGAAACAGGTAATATGAACAGACTGATCACTAGGGGTAAAATTGAATTGTAATTAAAAAAAAAAAAAAACCTTCTGGCAAACAAAGGTCCAGGACCTTATGGCTTCATAGGGAAATTTGGGAATTCCACCAAACATATAAAAAAATAGATAATACCCATCCTTCTCAAACTATTCCAAAGAATTGAAGAGAATGGAAAGCTTCTAAATTCATTCTACAAAGCCACTTTTACCCTGATATCAAAACCAGACAAAGACATTACAAATAAAGAAAATTAGGGACCAATAACTGTGATGAATATAGGTGCAAAAATCATCAAAAGACTATTAGCAAACCAAATCTAAAAATACATAAAAAGAATCATACACCATGATAAAGTGGGATTTACTCCAGGGATGCAAGTGTGGTTTAATATTTGCAAATAAATCAGTGTGATACACCACACAAACAAAGGAAGGATAAAAATCATATGATCATCTGAATAGACACAGAAAAAGCATTTGACAAAATTCAACATCCATTCATGTTAAAAACTCATCACAGTTGGTATAGAGGGAACACATCTCAACATAATAAAAGTCATGTGACAAACCAACAGCTCACATCATACTCAATGGTGAAAAGCTGAAAGCTTTTCCTTCAAAATCAGGAAAAAGACAAGGATGCCCACTCTTGCCATTTCTATTTAACATAGTATTGGAAGTCCTAGCCACAGAAATCAGACAAGAAATAAAAAGGTATCCAAAATTTAAAGAGAAGAAGTAAAACTGTAACTATTTGCAGATGGCATGATACTATATATAGAAAAACCATAAAATTTCTACCAAAAAACTATTAGAATAAATGAACTCAGTAAAGTTGCAGGATACAAGATTACTATGCAGAAAATGTTGCTTTTCTATACACTAATAATGAACTATTAGAGAAAACAAACAAACAAAAAACATTTAAAATTGCATCAAAAAGAATAAAATACCTAGGAATAAACTTAACCAAAGAGGTGAAAGACCTATATGCTGAAAACTATAAAACTGAAGACAATAGAAAGATATGGAAAGATATCTTGCAGTCTTGGATTAAAATAATTAATATTATTAAAATGTCCATATTACCAAAAGAAATCTATAGATTTAATGCACTCCCAATCAAAATACCAATGAAATCTTCCACAGAACTAGAAAAAATAATCCTAAAATTTATGTGGAAACAGCAAAGATCCCAAATTGCCAAAGCAGTCTTCAAAAAAAAAGAACAAAGCTTGAGGTATCACACACCCTGACTTCAGACTATACTACAAAGCTACATTACCCAAAACAGTATGGTACTGGCACAAAAATGGACACAGATCAATGAAACAGAACAGACAGCCCAGAAATAAACTCATGTACCTATGGTCAATTAATCTATGACAAAGGAGGCAATAATATACAATGAAGAAAAGACAGTCTCTTCAATAATTGGTGCTGGGAAAACTGAACAGCTACATATAGAAGAATGAGATGACAACATTTCCTCCCACCATAGACAAAAATAAACTCAAAATGGATTAAAGACCTAAATGTAAGACCTAAAACCATAAAAGAGAACAGAGACAGAATACTCTGACATGAATCCTGGTAACATTTTTTTTTTTTTTTTTTTGGATCTGTCTCCTAATGGAAAGGAAAACACAGCAATAATAAATAGGACCTAGTTAAACTTAAAAGCTTTTCCACAGACAAGGAAACTGTCAGCAAAACAAAAAGACAACCTACTGAATGGGAGAAAATATTTGCAAATGATATGACTGATAACAGATTAAGATTCAAAATATAGAAACAGGTCATACAACTTAATATCAAAAAAACAAAGAACTCATAAAAAAAAAAAAAAGGCAGAAGACCTGAATAGACATTTTGCCAAAAAAGACGTACAGATGGCTAACAGGCACATGAAAAGATGCTCAACATTGCTAATTATTAGAGAAATGAAAATCAAAACAACAATGAGGTAACATCTCACACCAGTAAGAATGGCTATCATCAAAAAGTCTAGAAACAATAAGTGATGGAGGAACCATCGTTTATGTGTAGAGAAAGGGGACCTCTCCTACATTGTTGGTAGGAATGTAAATTGGTGCAGCCAGTATGGAAATTAGTATGGAGATTCCTCCAAAAACTAAAAACAGAGAACTACCATATGATCCAGCAATTCCACTCCTGGGTATATATCCAAAGAAAATGAAAAACACTAATTCGAGAAGGTACATTCATCCCAATATTCACAGCAGCACTATTTACAATAGCCATAATATGTAAGCAACCCAAGTGTCCACCAACAGATAAACGGATAAAGAAGATGTGGTATATATACATATATATACATATACACATATATGTATATGTATACATACATACATATATGTATATATATACACATACACACATATACACATTGTAATATTACTCAGCCTTATAAAAGAACAAAATTTTGTCATTTGCAACAACATGGACGGAGTATTATAGTTACTGAAAAAAGTGAGAAAGAGGAAGAAAAATACTAATACTATACAAATACTAATACTATATGTTATCACTTTTATATGGAATCTAAAAAATAAAACAAACGAATGTGTATAACAAAACAGAAACAGATTGAAATATGGAAAACAAACTAGTGTTTACCAGTGAGGAGAGAAAAGGGAGGAGGGACAAGATAGGGTATGGGATTAATAAATACAAACTACTGTGTATGAAATAGGTAAGCAACAAGGATATATTTTATAGCACAGGGAAATGTAGCCATTACTTTGTAATAACTTTAAATGGAGTACAAACTATAAAAGTATTGAACCACTATGCTATATATCTTGAATGAATATAATATTGTAAATCAACTGTACTTGAATAATAAAAAAGACATTTCAAAGTGTCAAAGTGGTAATCTCATCAAGAGGATATAATATTCCTAAAAATGAATGTACCAACTTGACCTAATTAATGTTTATGGAATATTCCACTCAACAATAGCTGAATCTTATTCTTTGAAGTGTCAGTAAGTCTTCTAGTCAGACCAGGTGGGACGAGAGAGAAGACACAAATTATCAATGTTAGAAGTGAAAGAACATTCCTACAGACAGGAAAAAGAAAACATTATGAACAATTTTGTTTTAATAATTTAGAAGTTAGATGAAATGGAAGTGTTCTTTGCAAGATATAAAATATCATACTTTCCCCAAGAAAAAATAAATAACCTAAATAACCTTAAAAATTTAATTTTTGTTTAAAAATTTTCACAAAGAAACACCAGGACCACCTGGATTCACTTGTGAATTCTAGACAAAATATTTAAGGAAGAAACACAAATTTTAGACAAACTCTTTCAGAAACCACAGAGGAAGAAATTATTTCCTACTCTACGAGGCTAGCACTTCCTCAATAATCAGACAAAAATATATCACAAAAGGAAAACTACATAATGACTATAGAGTCAAAATCCTTTAAAAAGTTAGTAGATTAAATAGTCATATTTTAAATAATATCAAAAATAATGGGGGATTATTTTAGGAATACAAAATGTTTTAACATTTTTTAAAAAGCAATGTATTTTACTATATTAACAGGCCAGAAGTGAATATACAAATTGACAAAAATAAACCTTTATGCGTATCTTATACAATATACAAAAATTAACTTGAATTGTATTATAGACTCAAATATAAGAGCATCAACTATAAAACATTAGGAAACATGAGAAAATCTTTGTGACCATAAAGTAAGAAATGATTTATTTGATAAAAAAACAGAAAGCACAAACCATAAATTAAAAAAAAAAATGCACTTACCAGTATTTAAAAGTTTGCTCTTCAAAAGGCATTTTTAACAAAAAGAAAAGGCAAGCCAAATATTGACAGAAATTATTTGCAAAGTATATCTGATAAAGGAACTCATCCAGAATATATAAAGAACTCTTATATCTTGGTAATAAAAAACAAAACCAACAAAACAGTGGGCAAAAAATTTTAAATAGATATCCCACCAAAGAAAAGTTATTAATGGCAAAATAAGTCCAAATAAGCCATAATGTGTTACTTCTGCACAAAGAATGACAATACGAAATTTTCACAAGGATATGAAGCAACTGAAACTCTCATACACTACTGGTGGAAAGACAAAATGGTAAAGCCACTTTGGGAAACAATTTGACAATCTCTTATAAATATACATACCATGTGACCCAGCAATCCTGCCCCAGTGTAGTTATTCATAAGAAATAAAAACGTATTCCTTGACAAAGACGTGTACTTATGTTCATAAGAGAATTCTTCATAAACTGAAGACAACTCAAATGACCATGAACTGTTGAAATGATACAACACATTGTCATATATCCATAAAATGGGTACTATCCAGGAATAAAAAGGAGCAAATTACTGATATATACATTAACATGGATGACTCTCAAGAGCATTATGCTAAGTGAAATAAAGCCTATTTAGAAGTCCAGTGTTGGGAGAACATTCTCCATGACATTTCTATACATTTTGTGATAGCTTTTGTTAAGGACTCTCCAAGAATGTTTGCTATTCAAGGTCCTTAGAAGAAAGATATAACGCCTTGTCCAAGTTAAAGGACAGATTTGTTTCCTAACCTGTATAATGATATTGTCTCCCCTTTGGGGCAAAGGGTGGGCATATTGCTGACAGCCTATTTACAAGATTGGAGGCTATAAATAGTAAATACATACTATTGCCTCAATTTCCCTAACATGAAATTCTTTAGATCATCTAAGGTAAAACAGTCAGTATTTTGATCATAATCAAAGTAAGCATAAAATTTATGATACACATAACACCATCAGCTCACTTGGGAATTGTAATTCTCACTTCCTTAGGTTACCTATGGGCTAACCTGGCTAGGGATCCTTGATGAATTCTTATTTTGAAGGCTTAGTCTCTTTAGGGCACCTGGTGTGTGAAAGGCTGTAGCTAAAAATTGTTCAGGAACTTTTCTCAAGTTATGTGTTCCTGAAGCCATCTTCTTAGTATACAACACTGGCCTTAAAACAAAAAGACAATTATTTTTCAGGAATAGCAAATCTAAAGTAGCTACCTAGGTACTTCTCTGCAAAACAATAATCTTTCACTGATACTGTTCTTTGAAATATGTGTGTGTTTGTATCAGTAGTCTCACCCCCTCACCAACAAGCTCCATGAGCCTATTTGACTTGCTCTCTAATATCTAGAGCTCAACTTGGTGCTCAATAAATAATTTATTAAATGAATAGTTTCTCTAGAAAAGTACTGAAAATAATAAAATTTAAAAATTTGTTCCTATGTGAATTTAATACGTGAATTGTATATTCAGCAAAAAAATACAGAGGTCTTTTGAAAAAGTTATTTTTAGCTTTGGTCATATTGATCATAATTTATATGAAAACAGGAAGTGATAGATAATAAATTGGAAAACAGGGCTTCTCTGGTGGCGCAATGGTTGAGAGTCCGCCTGCCGATGCAGGGGACACGGTTTCGTGCCCCGGTCCGGGAGGATCCCACATGCCATGGAGCGGCTGGGCCCGTGAGCCATGGCCGCTGAGTCTGCGCGTCCAGAGCCTGTGCCCCGCAACGGGAGAGGCCACAACAGTGAGAGTACCGCGTACCGATAGATAGATAGATAGATAGATAGATAGATAGATAGATAAATAAATAAATAAATAAATAAAATTGGAAAACAAACCAAATCCAAAAAGACTGGAATTAAAGGAGTGAAATGGATCAAAACTTCAGCTGCATGAGTATAACATAGAATGCTTAGCTTAACATCAGTATAACTACAAAAAAATAAAAGAAAATTTAAAAAGACCTACTGGTGTTAGTTGCTTTAATTTCTATAAGAGCAAATATGATGACTGTCAAAATGTGTTAATTTAATCTTACACTAAATTCATAGGAATTTAATGGAGGGCAAGGGAAGTGATGGCCCACATATTTCTAATGACAGAGCAAATAGAATGTTTTATTCAGTACTGTACACCAATTTAAAAGAACACAGATAAACCAGACTTTATCCAGAGGAGCATGACCAAAATGTTGAAAACTGAAGAAAACATTGATTTCCAGCTAAAGGCAGAGATCTAAAAATACATGATAGTCTTTCTGATCCACCTTGTATCCCCCTAAATGACAGAAATGAATAACAAGAAAAAATTAACCTAAGTTGGAAGAGGTTCCCTGAGTGGACCAGAAACCATGAGAAATCCCAGAAATCCAAGAATGCATAGAGAAAAATAATATCAAAAAATGTGGCTATTATAGCCTCATTGAGGAAAACCAGAGAGTAGAGGATAGCCAGGAGCAACAAGACAAGTGAAAATTGGGGACCACCAGCATTAGCATCCAGGTGGGTCCGCTTCTGCATACATTGCCTCCTCTTTCCCCATACAAGCCCCACTGGGGTATCTGCCTCTACCTTTAAGCAGTGGGTGAAGGAACATAGGTCAGAGAGACAGAAAAGCATTCTAAAGGACTGCCCATCCCAGAGACACACAGCCATGCTCAGACCAACGTGGTCCACACCTGCATACCATGGGGTTTAGTCCTTTACACAAATTCACCTTCTTCTCCAACCCTGGTACTGTTACCAAACCAGGTTCATTTGTGCAACATGCAGCAAGCCAAAATGCTAAGATGCCATGATTTGCAGCAAAGAGAAGGTTCATTCACACGGCAGCCAAGCGTGAAGACAGGAAAACAAATCTCAGAACCACCTACCCTAAAGCGAGGGGTTATTTTTAAAATTAATTTATTTATTTATTTTTGGTTGCATTGGGTCTTTGTTGCTGCGTGTGGGGCTTTTCATTAGTTGAGGTGAGCGGGGGATACTCTGCATTGCAGTGCGTGGGCTTCTCATTGTGGTGGCTTCCCTTGTTGCGGAGCACAGGCTCTAGGTGCATGGACTTCAGTAGCTGTGGCTCGTGGGCTCTAGAGTGCAGGCTCAGTAGTTGCGGCACACGAGCTTAATTGTTCTGTGGCATGTGGGATCTTCCCAGACCAGTGCTCAGACCTGTGTCTCCACCATTGTGGCAGGTGGATGCTTCACCACTGCACACAAGAGAAGCCTCAGGCAGGTGGTTATTCATAGGATACCAATAAAGAAGCAGGGTGGTCCAAGGCGTGGTGAGCGTGAGAAAAGGTGATTGGAAAAAGTGTGGTAATTGTGGTTCTGCACAGGCCACCCTTCAAAACTCTTCCATCCACAAGCCCCAGGAGAAGAGGATTCGTACAGGTAGAAGTGCACCTTCTAAAGTGGTTTTACCCATCTGCCCTCCACGTCCTTCTCCTTTACAGCCCTCACGTCGGCCAGGCATTCCCCAGACCAAAATAAGGGATGAGGCTCGACTTGAGGGCCATCAGCCTAGTCAACCAGCTGCCTGGACTGTGGGGAGAAGGGAAGAGGCAGTATCGACGGTAGCTCCACCCCATGCCACTCCCCTCTGCATATTTTAATATGAAAGCATTTAGCAAGATCTGAGGATGGAGTTTTTGTCCCTCTGATGTCAAAAGATCACAGGGTGAACACTCCTGCATGCCTAGTTGGAGGGTGGGTGGTCTTATCCAGTCTTAACCAGCTCAGCTCCAACTAGATGCAGCTAACTCCGAATTCCTGAAAAACAACTCTGGCAAATATCTTTTTGTTTTGGTTACTTCCACGTGGAAGACAGGCAAGTCTTTTGTAGCAGCAATTAAAACAACCTTAACTGGTGAAGGCAGATGAAATGGACTTGACTACTGATTACCCAGGGTTTCACTACCCCAGACTGAAAAAATTAGAGGCAACAAGGTCTAAAAGAGAATTTCAACTACCAAGAGTAAGCAGATTGGAGTGTTATATTAAATATGTTTAAAAATTTGAGAACTATATGATGATGTTGCATCCCTAAAATTCAATGAAGACAAGAGCTTCCATTAGGAATATGGCAGAAGCTTAGATTTGAATATCCTCACGTTCTTCTGGAAAAAAAGAGAAAGAAAAATAGAAAGCACACATATGTTTATTTAAACTTGACTGAAACTTACAAGCTCCAAATTGCACATAAGGAAACAAAGTCAGAGGCTGGCAGGAAGCATATACAGGGTCTAACCAATGGAAAACCTCAAAAACCTCTGGAAAATATTCACATTCAAAAAGAGTCGGAAGGCCTTTCGCCAGAGGTAAGTGCTATGCTCTTAGCTGAAACAAGACAGAATGTAAGCACAGAGGGGAGGACGAGAGACTAAGGCTTCAAAACTCTTCATAGGACTCAGAGGAGGCAGAGCTCAGAAAACACCAGGAAAAAACCAAATGACAAGATCTGAGTCATTTGTTGATGGCAGCCTGTGAGAAAATCAGGAAAGAACAGGGCTGGAGGGATAAGCCCTTCTGAACCATGACGGTTTCTGAGAATCAGAGAGTGTATACTCAGTGGTCCCATATTATCAGAAGGAAACAATCTATTGGTGTAGAAGGAGTACTGGGAGCCCTTGAGCCTGAAATCTGAAAAACTACTAGGGCCCCTCCATGCTTCTCTCTAGAATCCAGTGCTAAGAGTTCAAGAAAATCCAACTCAAACACTTATGAGAACAAAAAAGAATATGCATACAAAGACACTGTAAGTCAAAAGGAAAAAAGTTTTAAAAAAAAGAGTACAACTTTCCTATAGATTAGTAAAAGTCTGTGGGAAATGATCCTTGTTCTCTCTCTATGGATTGATCAATTTATAATTCTCCCTACCTTGTCCCAGGACCAACACCATGAGAGGAAAATGTGGAAGACAGAAGAGAGACTGGGAGATACCACCCAACCTTCTCCTCCCTCCCTTTTCTGCTCCACACTATTGGAGCAAAAAGTCTATGAGCTGGGGAAAGAGGAAAATCTTTGAATCAAATATAATATTGAAATTTTGTAAGGTTTGAAACAAAGCCTCATCTAAAATGAGATTTTTTAATAAAAGTGAAAAAAAGAGAGATATGCAATCACACAGAGATACCCTTCAGGAAGCCCCTGCTCGGCTGTTTACGGAGATTTGACAGAGAACAGTGGGAAGCAGTAATTGGCAAAATAAAATTTTTATTTTAATCAAATTAATCACATGATATCATTTAATTCTCATGACATGAGTGCAGGTTTTAATATTATCAGCATTTTATGGTCAAAAAATTCTTGGGCTCAGAAAAGCTAAGCTTGATCCTAAGTGAACTGGATGATATACAAATAAATTTTCCAAGTCCATGTGCCATGCTACTTTATTGTCCCTGCGCTTTGAAAAGTATTTACAACAGACATGGTTCATTCATATTATCCATTAACCTTATCTATTAATGCCTACCTTATCTATTAACATAATAAACTTTACCATATCCCAACATTTCAAAGTCATCTCTGTATTTCAATATTGATTTTAAATACTATGTTTCCCCTGAAACCTACAGTACCCCAGTTAGAACTGACCTTTGCCCACAGAACTGATGTCTTCCTCTCCCACAATTTCATAGAATGTTAAGATATTTGTTCTAGCCTACTTATGCTATTGTATGTGTGTCTGCTCTGTTCTCATCAGATATTATTCTTGGAATAGTGGCTCAATTTTCCTTTATATTACTCATGGTACCTAGTACAATATTTTGCACCTAGTAAGCATCCAAGTTTGTTTATTAAATAATGCATGCAGTATTTTTTTAATATCTTGAAGAATGGGGCAGAGTGCCTAACCTTGGTCTGACCCACAGACACTTATGCCCAATACTAGTTGTTCAGTAATTTATTTCTTTGAAAAAATGAATAGGCATTGTGTTCAAAAATATTAAAGATGGAGAAACAGGATTGGAACCAAGATGGCAGAGTAGAAGGACATGCTCTCACTCCCTCTTGTGAGAACACCAGAATCACAACTAGCTGCTGGACAATCATCGACAAGAAAACACTGGAACTCACCAAAAAAGACACCCCACATCCAAAGACAAAGGGAGAAGCCACAATGAGACGGTAGGAGGGGCAAAATCAGAGTAAAATCAAATCCCATAACTGCTGGGTAGGTGACTCACAGACTGGAGAACACATACCACAGAAGTCCACCCACTGGAGTGAAGGTTCTGAGCCACACGTCAGGCTTCCCAACCTGGGGGTCCGGCAATGGGAGGAGGAATTCCTAGAGAATCAGACTTTGAAGGCTACTGGGATTGGATTACAGGACTTCAACAGAACTGGGGGAAAGAGAGACTCCACTCTTGGAGGGCACACACAAAGTAGTGTGCGCATTGGGACCCAGGGAAAGGAGCAGTGACCACAGGGGAGACTGAACAAGACCTACCTGCTAGTGTTGGAGGGTCTCCTGCAGAGGCGGGGGTTGGCTGTGGCTCACTGTGGGGACAAGGACACTGGCAGCAGAAGTTCTGGAAAGTACTCCTTGGCGTGAGCCCTCCTAGAGTCTGCCATTAGCACCACCAAAGAGCCCAGGTAGTCTCCACTGTTGGGTTGCCTCAGGCCAAACAACCAACAGGGAGGGAAACCAGCCCCACCCTACAGCAGTCAAAGGGGAAGAAAATTTTACTGAGCTCTGCCCACCAGAGCAAGAGTCAGCTCTACCCACTACCAGTCTCTCCCATCAGGAAACTTGCATAAGCCTCTTAGATAGCCTCATCCACCACAGGGCAGACAGCAGAAGCAAGAACTACAATCCTGCAGCCTGTGGAACAAAAACCACATTCAAAGAAAGAGATACAAGATGAAAAGGCAGAGGGCTATGTACCAGATGAAGGAACAAGATAAAACCGCAGAAAAACAACTAAATGAAGTGCAGATAGGCAACCTTCCAGAAAACGAATTCGAATAATGATAGTGAAGATGATCCAGGACCTCGGAAAAACAATGGAGGCAAAGATCGAGAAGATGCAAGAAATGTTTCAGAGACCTAGAAGAATTAAAGAACAAATAAACAGAGATGAACAATACAATAACTGAAATTGAAATTACACTAGAAGGAATCAGTAGCAGAATAACTGAGGCAGAAGAATGGATAAGTGACCTGGAAGACAGAATGGTGGAATTCACTGCTGCAGAACAGAATAAAGAAAAAAGAATGAAAAGAAATGAAGACAGCCTAAGAGACCTCTGGGACAACATTAAATGCAACAGCATTCGCATTATAGGGGTCCCAGAAGGAGAAGAGAAAGAGAAAGGACCAGAGAAAATACTGAAGACATTATAGTCGAAAACTTCCCTAACATGGGAAAGGAAATAGCCACCTAAGTACAGGAGAGTCCCACACACGATAAACCCAAGGAGAAACAGGCCAAGACACATAGTAATCAAATTGGAAAAATTAAAGACAAAGAAAAATTATTGAAAGCAGCAAGGGAATAATGAAAAATAAAATACAAGAGAACTCCCATAAGGTTAACAGCTGATTTCTCAGCAGAAACTCTACAGTCCAGAAGGGAGTGGCATGATATACTTAAAGTGATGAAAACGAAGAACCTACAACCAAGATTACTCTACCCAGCAAGGATCTCATTCAGATTCGATGGAGAAATCAAAAGCTTTACAGACAAGCAAAAGCTAAGAGAACTCAGCACACCAAACCAGCTCTACAACAAATGCTAAAGGAACTTCTGTAAGTGGGAAACACAAAAGAAAAGGACCTACAAAAACAAACCCAAAACAATTAAGAAAATGGTCATAGGAACATATATATCGATAATTACCTTAAACGTGAAAGGATTAAATACTCTAACAAAAGACACAGGCTTGCTGAATGGACACAAAAACAAGACCCATATATATGCTGTCTATAAGAGACCCACTTCAGACCTAGGGACACATTCAGACTGAAAGTGAGGGGAGGCAAAAAGATATTCCATGCAAATGGAAATCAAAAGAAAGCTGGAGTAGCTATACTCATATCAGATAAAATAGACTTTAAAATAAAGAATGTTACAAGAGACAAGGAAGGACACTACATAATGATCAAGGGATCAACCCAAGAAGATATAACAATTATAAATACATATGCAGCCAACATAGGAGCGCCTCAATATATATGGCAACTTCCACTTCTAACAGCTATAAGAGAAAATCGACAGTAACACAATAATAGTGGGGGACTTTAACACCTCACTTATACCAATGGACAGATCATCCAAAATGAAAATAAATAAGGAAACAGAAGCTTTAAATGACACAATAGACCAGACAGATTTAATTGATATTTATAGGACATTCCATCCAAAAACAGCAGATTACACTTTGTTCTCAAGTGCGCACAGAACGTTCTCCAGGATAGATCACATCTTGGGTCACAAATCAAGCCTCAGTAAATTTAAGAAAATTGAAATCATATCAAGCATCTTTTGTGAAAACAATGCTATGAGATTAGAAATCAACTGCAGGAAAAAAAACATAAAAAACAAAAACACATGGAGGCTAAACAATACGTTAATAAATAACCAAGAGATCACTGAAGAAATCAAGGAGAAAATGAAAAAATACCTAGAGACAAATGACTGAAAACACGACGATACAAAACCTACGGGATGCAGCAAATGCAGTTCTAAGAGGGAAGTTTAGAATCATACAGGCCTACCTCAAGAAACAAGAAAAGTCTCAAATAAAAAAATCTAACCTTACCTAAAGGAACTAGAGAAAGAAGAACAAAAAAACCCCAAAGTTAGCAGAAGGAAAGAAATCATAAAGATCAGAGCAGAAATAATTGAAATAGGAACAGAGAAAACAATAGCAAACATCAATAAAACTAAAAGCTGTGTCTTTGAGACAATAAATGAAATTGATAAACCATTAGCCAGACTCATCAAGAAAAAGAGGGAGAGGACTCAAATCAATAAAATTAGAAATGAAAAAGGAGAAGTTACAACAGACACCGCAGAAATACAAAGCATCCTAAGAGACTACTACAAGCAACACTATGCCAATAATATGGACAACGTGGAAGAAATGGACAAATTCTTACAAAGGTATAACCTTCCAAGAGTGAACCAGGAAGCAATAGAAAATATGAACAGACCAATCACGAGCATTGAAATTGAAAATGTGATTAAAAATCTTCCAACAAAAAAAAGTCCAGGACCAGATGGCTTCACAGGTGAATTCTATCAAATATTTAGAGAAGAGCTAATACCCATCATTCTGAAAGTCTTCCAAAAATTTGCAGAGGAAGGAACACTCTGAAACTCATTCTATGAGGCCACCAACACGCTGATTCCAAAAACAGACACAGATACTACAAAAAAAAAGAAAATTACAGACCAATATCACTGATGAATATAGATGCAAAAATCCTCAACAAAATACTAGCAAACAGAATCCAACAACACATTAAAAGAATCATACACTATGATCAAGGGCGATTTATCCCAGGGATGCAACGATTCTTCAATATATGCAAATCGATCAATGTGATACACCATACTAACAAATTTAAGAAGAAAAACCATATGATCATCTCAATAGATGCAGAAAAAGCTTTTGACAAAATTCAACACCCATTTATCATAAAAAACTCTCCAGAAAGTGGGCATAGATGGAAACTACCTCAACATAATAAAGACCATATATGACAAACCCACAGCACACATCATTCTCAATGGTGAAAAACTGAAAGCATTTACTCTAAGATCAGGAAAAACACAAGGACGTCCACTCTCACCACTATTATTCAACATAGTTTTGGAAGTCCTGGCCACAGCAATCAGAGAAGAAAAAGAAATAAAAGCAATACATATTGGAAAAGAAGAAGTAAAAGTGTCACTGTTTGCAGATGACATGATACTATACATAGAGAATCCTAAAGATACCACCAGAAAACTACTAGAAGTAATTAATGAATTTGGTAAAGTTGCAGGATACAAAATTAATGCACAGAAATCTCTTGCATTCCCATACACTAATGATGACCAATCTGAAAGAAAAATTAAGGAAACACTTCCATTTACCATTGCAACAAAAAGAATAAAATACCTAGGAATAAACCTACCTATGGTGACAAAAGACCTGTATGCAGAAAACTATAAGACACTGATGAAAGAAATTAAAAATGATACCAACAGATGGAGAGATATACCATGTTCTTGGATTGGAAGAATCAATATTGTGAAAATGACTATACTACCCAAAGCAATCTACAGATTCAATGTAATCCCTATCAAATTACCAATGGCATTTTTTACAGAACTAGAATAAAAAATCTTAAAATTTGTTTGGAGACACCAAAGACCCCGAATAGCCAAAGCAGTATTGACAGAGAAAAATAGAGCTGGAGGAATCACACTCCCTGACTTCAGACTATACTACAGTGCTACAGTAATCAAGACAATATGGTACTGGCACAAAAACGGAAACATAGATCAATGGAACAAGATAGAAAGCCCAGAGATTAACCCACACACCTATGGTCAACTAATCTATGACAAAGGAGGCAAGGATATACAATGGAGAAAAGACAGTCTCTTCAATAAGTGGTGCTTGGAAAAACTGACAGCTACATGCAAAAGAATGTAATTAGAACACTCCCTAACACCGTAAACAAAAATAAACTCAAAATGGATTCGAGACCTAAATGTAAGACCGGACACTACAAAACTCTTAGAGGAAAATATAGGAAGAACACTCTTTGACATAAATCACAGCAAGATCTTTTGTGATCCACCTCCTAGAATAATGGAAACAAAAATAAACAAATGGGACCTAATGAAATGTCAAAGTTTTTGCACAGCAAAGGAAACCATAAACAAGATGAAAAGGCAACCCCCAGAATGGGAGAAAATATTTGCAAACGAATCAATGGACAAAGGATTAATCTCCAAAATATATAAACAGCTCATGAAGCTCAATATTAAAAAAACATAACAACCCAATCCAAAAATGGGCAGAAGTCCTAAACAGACATTTCTCCAAAGAAGACATAGAGATGGCCAAGAAGTACATGAAAAGCTGCTCAACATCACTAATTATCAGAGAAATGCAAATCGAAACTACAATGTGTTATCACCTCACACCAGTTAGAATGGGAATCATCAGAAAATCTACAAACAACAAATGCTGGAGAGGGTGTGGAGAAAAGGAACCCTCGTGCCTGTTGGTGGGAATGTAAATTGATACAGCCACTATGGAAAACAGTATGAAGGTTCCTTAAAAAACTAAAAATAGTACTACCATATGATCCAGCAATCCCAGTACTCGGTATATACCCAGAGAAAACCATAATTCTAAAAGAGTCATGCACCAAAATGTTCATTGCAGCTCTATTTAGAATAGCCACGACATGGAAGCAACCTAAGTGTCCATAAACAGATGGATGGATTAAGAAGATGTGGCACATATATACAATGGAATATTACTCAGCCATAAAAAGGAACAAAATTGGGTCATTTGTTGAGACGTGGATGGATCTAGAGACTGTCATACATAGTGAAGTAAGTCAGAAAGAGAAAAACAAATATCGCATGTTAGCGCATATATGTGGAATCTAGAAAAATGGTACAGGTGAAGCGCTTTACAGGGCAGAAATTGAGACACAGATGTAGAGAACAAACGTATGGACACCAAGGGGGGAAAGTGGTGGAGGGTGGGGGTGGTGGTGTGATGAATTGGGCGATTGGGATTGACATGTACACACTGATGTGTATAAAATTGATGACTAATAAGAACTGGCTGTATAAAAAAATAAATAAAATTTAAAAATTTTTAAGAAGATGGAGAAACCTAACATAACATTAACATAAATATTAACATAACTATTAATATAAAAAAGAATGGAATAAACTATTAGATCTGTAGACAAACTTTGCAACTTCTCATCCATTCCCTGCCATAGATTGGACATTATCTTAAAGCAGATCAACAGGAAATGTCTAGTATTTACATAAATTTATCCCTTTTGTTATCTCTTGTAAAGATTAATTTATGTTTCAATTTGTCTGGGGCATGGGGTGCCCAGGTATTTGGTTAAACAGTATTCTGAATTTGTCTGTGAAGGTGTTTCTGGATAAGATTAACTTTTGAATCGATAGACTGAGTAAAGCAGATTGCCCTCCTCAATTGAGTGGCTTCATCCAATCTGTTGGAGGCAGGAATAGAATAAAAACAGTTAAGAGAGAAATCCCTCTCTCTGCTTGACTGTCTTCAATGTGGGACATCAGTGTTCCACCTTTTAACTCAGACTTGAACTTGGACTTGAACTTATACCGTCAGCAATTTTGGGGTTCCAGCTGCAAATCTTGGGTCTCTCAGCCTCCAAATCACATAAGCCAATTCCTTATAATAAATCTCTCTATTTCTAGCTATATACAGATATCTACAGATATCATATTGATATTGATATAAATGTATACATTCCTCATATACTTTAGTGAGTTTTCTATGGATATAAGCAAATCACCACAAACTTTGCAGCTTAAAACAATAGTCATTTATCATCTCACAGTTTCTGTAGGTCAGTAGTCCAGATATAACTTAGGTGGGTCCATTGCTCAGGGTCTCATATGGCTGCAATAAGATGTCAGCCAGGCCTGCAGTCTCATTTGAAGTGTGGGGGGGTTCTCTTCCAAGCCTATGTGATTACTGGCAGAATTCACTTTCTTGCAGCTGTATAACTCAGGGTAGCTTGCTTTTTCAAGGCCAACAGGAAAATGTCTCTGAACTCAAGCAAAGACTAACTTCTCTTTTAAAGGTAAAGGGCTCACTTGACTTGGTAAGGTCCACTGAGGGTAATCTCCTTTTGATTATATCAAAGTAAAACTGATCAGAGACCTTAATTACATGTGCGAAATCACTTCACCTTTGCCATATAATGTAAACTAATCATGGGAGTGACCTCCACCATACACACAAGTAGTGCCTACATTCAAGGGATGTGTATATCAGGGGGTAGGAATCTTTGAGGTCACAGAATTTTTCTTACTTAACCCAGTTAATTATTTTAGATTGTTTCTGATACGTCCTTTGCATCTTTCTTGCCTTTAGTGTCTACAGACTTGAGGATATGAAAATTTTAAAGAACCTGAGAACTTCAAGATGAAATGGTCCTCAAAAGTTAGAGTTCCATAGAAGTGCCCAGAATGGAATTTGAAATATCAGAATATCAAAAAGAAAATAAAGCCTCAGAAAAGACTGCAGAAAACAAACAAGCAAACAAACAAACTTTACTTCTTACTATTCAGCAGAGCAAAGGGTGTTTCTATGATCTACGTAAAGTGGGGTCACATGTTCTCTTTTGGAATAGGCTAGAAATATCCCTGTGCTCTTTCTTATGGATTCTCTGGGTTTCATCAAGATAATGTATTTTCTTAAGACACTCTGCATCTACCTTTTCCTGGATATTTTTATCCCCTTAGGATATACAGTATAGAATATATTTAACATATCCTGTCAAATTAATTCATCCAGCTGAAACCATAAAGGTGTGGTTAAGACATTAAAAACACTTTTATTCTTTGATTCTTTATAATGCAGAATGAAATTAAATTGTGTAGTATGTGGACTTCTATCTTACACTGAATACTGCTCACATATTTTTTCAGATTAAGAAAAGTGATTTTACAGTATACTCAGATTGCCAAGCACATAATTCAAACCATCTCCATGATTTGTATTGATACTTTGTTGATGACAGCCACTTTCATGGCATGTAGTGCTTTTCATTATGTAATAATGTTTGTGAAGAATTATAGTCATTTCAATTTCCAGGGAAAGCAAAATATTTCCCATCTCAAACCTCTGCTTCCAACACACTGTGTGTGATATACATTACCAAGTCCAGAGTAAATAGTCATTTGCCAATCAACTCTCAATTTATTCTTTTAAAAGGCTCACATGGAAAATTATGCAATACAAGTTGGTAAATCCGTTGGATCTTCTCTAGGAGGTGTTAGCCTGAAAAGTTGAACTAGCTTTACTATCTTGGGGTGCCATCTCCTTTCCATCCTTCCCTCCTCTATCGCAGAAACACATGGCATATTACAGCTTATCCAGAGGAAATCCAATCATTTAGCTCTTAGTTCACCTTTGGCTGTAGTGAATTTCCTCTTAGTTCACTGCTGGTTAAAGACTGTAGAGAACTTTCCAGAAATTTGAGTGACTAGATCACTAAGAAAGATCCATTACCAAATGGATCTTTGGTATTATTATATTACTGATGTTGAATTATTGATATTGAATTATGGCTAAGAAAGAAAAAAGGAGAAAGGGCAAAGACATGAGCTAATGGGGAAGAATGGGTTAATAACTTGAAAAAAATCTTATTGAATTGATCATATCCAGTCATGATTCTCTCAAGGACTAACTCACTTGGAATAACATTACAGTGTTATATAGGACTATATCCTTGGAGAAAACCTTCAGTTTTTCCTCCAATCCACAGTCACTTGCATATTATATAAATCTTTATATACAGTAATAGTCAGAAACCCAAGCAATCTATCATATTTGATCAAGACAAGCATAAATCATTTATTCATGATTTACCATTCCTAACTTGATTCATTGATTCATCTCCAGACAAGACACGTTCAGTACAAAAAAAAAAAAAAAAAAAAAGATTAAGCTCCTTGCCCTTAGGAGAGAACAGCTAAACCAACTAATTCATATTTACATCTGACCTCATGAATCTTGACACTGGGAGTACTGTAAGAATAGAAATAGCTCTTATAAACGGACCTTCAGATGGAAATGTCTGGATAAAAGTGAAAATAGTGGAAAGATTAACAATGAGAATGTGATGGGTGTGTCACAACTATCTTAGCCCTCACCATGAGACAATCTGATTCACCTAACATGCATTTACCCAATTTTATCAGTATTTATTTTCAATACTTTTTCTACTTTAATTCATGTTTTTTCCCCAGTTTTACTTCTCCCCAATTCTCTTCCTGCAGCACCCTAATTTTTCACACATACCTTTATCTCATTCAAGTCACGGTGCTTAGATATGAATTAGGCAAGCTGAGGGGTAGGAAAATGGTAGCATCTTTCAAATCTCTCAGTATGATGCCACAACAACCTATAATATCAGATAGGCTACAAAAATAGGCTTCTAACCCTGACTTCTAGGGTCAGGGAACTCTTTGGTTTTCTTAATTCTTCCTCTGGCTCCTCCCCCACCCTACCATCTGCACATATTTCAAACACACAGAAATATAAACAGAGTCCCGTACATTGTCTTACTCAGCTTGATCTGCCATAACAAAACCATAAACTGGGTGGCTTAAACAATAAATATTTACTTCTCACAGGAAGTCCAAGATCAAAGGGTACACAGGTGTTAGCTCTTTTCCTGGCTTATATATCACCACCTTCTTGCTGAATCTGCCCCCCACATGGCAGAGAGAGATGGGTAGCTCTGGTCTCTCTTCTTCTTATAAACCCACTAATCTTATCATGGGGGTGGGCACAATCTCATCTAAACCTAATTATTTCCCAAAGGCCTCACTTCCAAATACCATCACATTGAAGGTTAGAGTGTCAACATATCATTTTGAGGACACAATTCAATCTGTAGCATATACTCCAGGCATATGGTACATGTATTAAATGTAGAAAGTGTTCTTGAAAGTAAATCTGATAATTATTTTTTCTGTTAAAAAATACCTAGATGGCTGAATTGACTCTTCATAGAGCTTTGGATAATTTCCAAATTTCTTAGAGTAAGATTACAAGATACTTTTAATACCTGACCCCAGGGCCCTTGGTTTCTGCACTCCCCTCCTGCCTGGACTCTACCCTCTAGCCGCAACGTGTTTCATTATCCTTCACTAGAAATGTCTGATTCTTTAACTGGCTTCGCACATACTGTTCCCTGTGCTGCAGATGACGTTCATCCCCTTTGCCTTGTGTAAACTCTAATTCATCCTTCAAGATCAAGTTCCACTAAAGTCTTTCCTGACATCTCCTTTTTCCCAATAAAGTTAATTACTCCCTTTTCTGTTTCCCTCTCATTTTGTTTATACTTCTATTACATCATCAAAACCATGAGGTTTTTAATTACCGTTTATGTGTCTATCTTTACTGTTAGAATGTGACACCCTTGAGGATGGGGTCATTTATAACAAACCTTTTAGTCTGGCAGATCCAGACTCTTGCCTGATCCATAGTAACACTCAGCATATAAAGAATGAGTGAATGAATGAACCATTAACTTAGGACACAGAGAAGTATGAGATCAGTTGTTTCTCAGTACTCCTTTAGCTATAAAGCTTGCCCTTTGTTTCACACAATCACCTCTTTCTAGTCTGTTCAGTTTTGCCTGTGGTTGTACTGCTTCAATCTTGCAAACCTTCTTCTTAGTTACACCCTCCCTTGCGGCCTGCTGCAAGAGATCTTGATGCTGTAAATCCTATGTCACTCAAGTAGTGTTTCCCAAATTTGTTTAACTATAAAGCTCAATGAGGGTACTTATTAAAAATACAAATTCTTGAGCTCAATCTCAGATCTACTAAATAGGAACTTCAGGAATTGGGTTTAGCAATCTGCATTTTAAAACACATTCCCCAGATAATCCTGAAGGAGATAACCGCAAATACCGTGAACAGAGGGTTACCTGTTTTGGAACAACTGTTTCCTCCAGTGACCACTTGTCTTAGTTTGGGACTTCATTAAGCACTAGTTCAGTTTCCTCAGACCTAGAAAGAAGACTCTCAATTGAATGTCTTTCCTAAAGCTGATTCCTCGAGCTTTTAGGAAAATTGGAAACCCCTTTAATGGACTCCAAAAATCTCCATACTACCTTCTCCATTCAAAATTCATTGCAGAAGATTCATCTCGCTGACTCTACTCCTAGATACTCACTGAGTTTCACAGGTGCTGCCCCAACTGCTGCGGTCAAATCCTAGAACAGCTCTGCATATTGGCAGTCTGCAAACTGACTCTGATGAGCTGTGACAGGACATGTTCTGTGGGTTTACCTTTAATCAGACTAGACCCTGAGGATGTATGGATTCCCTGTATAAAGTACAGATTGGGGGTCACCCAGGGTTAAAAAAGAGAATGAAGCCTAAGTACTTAGCATAGAGCCTGGCTCAGGGTGAGCATTCAATAAATATTACCATTTACTAATATTTCTGTTGTTGGATGGACTGCATATATTCTTCTTCTGATCTTAACTCAAGAAGACCTATACTATATACATTTTTAAAAATTTAATTATTGGAAATATGAAAATATCCTAATTCTCTAAACTAGTTAGGCTACTTAAATTAGTTTTGATTAATCACAATATTGTGAAAATATAGATATTTTTCATAGAATGCCAAAACTCAAGGTGCTTAATTTACATCATTCAAATTGCAGAGGCCATAGACTTGCTTTGTTGATCCAATAAACACATTAGTGTTTTAATGCTTTCATGAATACTAAATATTACTGCTTGTGTTAGTTAACTATTACTGTGTAAGGAATCACTCCAAAACGTAGTGACTTAAGACAACTACCATTTATTATTTTTCATGAATCTGTGAGTTGGCTAAGTGGTCTGATTTGGGCCGAACTTGGCTGGGCTGATCTATGCTAGGCCCACTCATATATTTGTGGTCAGGTGGAGGGTTGCTGGGAGATAGTCTAGCTGTTCTAGTGTTGCCTCAATTGGGATGTCTTGTCTCAAAGACAAAGAGGCTATGTCAAGTTTGTTCAAATGGAGGTCACCGGGTCCAAGGGAGAAAAGATAGGTGCAAAGTCTCTTGACCTAGGTTTTGTCAAGACTAATGACTTAATCAGAATGACTAGTGACTTGACTAAAATGACTAATATAATGTCATTTTTGCCATATTTATGGATCAGAAAAAATTTTAAGTTCAGCCTAGATCTAAGGGGTGAGAAATAGACTTCATCTTTTGTTGGAAGTTGCTGAAAAGTGCTATTTCAAAGGATATATGGAGACTATTACTGGGATAGTCAATGCAGTCTGCCACATTAATCATTGTGGCAAAATAACTCATTTTTGGAGTTTTCTGAAATTTTATACCAACAAAAAAGGTAGATTCTGAGCTAAGGTCAAAGATTATGCCCTTGAATCCGTTATCACCTGGATTGTTATAAGAAGCCACAAAACTGTCAGACAATCATTTGTTTGTCTTTAAAATAGTGTTAGCATAAATCTCAAATGGTTATCCAGACTGTTATATATAAGATACCATAACAATAAGCACCTAGTAGGGTGCCTGGCAAAAGGTAAATATATAGATATTTTGAGCTAAGTTAAAATAATGGATTGTTTCCATTTGCTTTCTTCATAATATTTATTAACTAGAATATCAATTTTTTCTTTAGTTTACTCCATGTATCATCTTTATACCAGTTTTTCATGATATTAACATTATTTGGTAATCTTCTTTAGCAATATTCATCCTTCTGAAACATGTTTTCCATGTTTTCATCCTGACTAATGAGTAAACATCTTTGTTGTGGTGGTGGTGGTCGTGTTTTTTAATGGGGCTTTGTATTTGTAAGAAACTGAAACTACACCTGGCCAATTTAAACAGAAAAGAAATGTACTTAAGGAAAACTTTAGCATTCACAGAATTGACAAAAGTATTGGGCAACCAAAGTCAGAAGATGAGGGCAGAAATACACAGCAAAATCATATCAGAAACAGTCTCTAATAAGTCTAGCCAAACTCACAGGCTCTTGACCATACCAAGGGTGCTCACTGAATATATATATTTTTTAACTGAGGTAACATTGGTTTATAACATCATATGAGTTTCATGTATACACACCATATTTCTTATTCTATATACCCTATGGCTTGAGTAACTTTTAACTCTCCTCTGAGCCTCATGTCAAACCCTCAAAATTCAAAATCCTATGCTACGGCATCTGCTAGACTGAGCCTAGGTCACAAAGCCACACCACAACTATTAGAGAACTGTAAGAGAGACTGTCTGCCCCTTCTGTCTTCCATTACGGAAAGAAGGCCTTGCCATTAAACTTTCTTGAGGTCCATATCAAATAAGAAGGATGTTTGGATGCTGGGAAGACCAAAACAAATGCTCACTGTAATCTAACCCTCATAGTTGCCCAATACCCACAATTCTCTTTTTCTCACATTGTATCTCAAAACCAATTCTAGACTCTAGTGTAAGGCAATGAAGTCTTATGTGTACTCACCCACATCACAAAGGGAAGCACCCAATAGTTCGTCTCTGAATAATATCCATTTTTCTATCTGTTGTGCTTCTCATCTCAATATTCTGAAACCTGTGGAAAAAAAATAACCCTGTAACCACCAACCTCCTAGGGGTAGGTATTCTGTTTGATCACAACTGTATAGTACAGTTCCTTTGTAAATGGTTACTGATCTCTGAGAAAAGATAGGAGAAATATTCACCAAGCATATGTTTGATGTGATTTCAGAATGCTTCCCAGTGAGTGTGGCTCCCTCAAAGTGTAACAGACTTGGGGCCTGACAACACCTTCAGACATGAGGATTGGGCTGAATGGCTGCAACAGTCTAACACTGTGATTCTAGTCAGGCTTCTGTCATGAAGCTTTTATTTTAAACTGATAACTATTCACCAAAATAGGCTTCCTCTTCTCGCTTGGACCACAGTGAGGTTACAGTTCCTGCTTTCCCTGCAACTGCGTGTGGCCACATGACTGAATTCTAGTCAACTGAATGTTACCTTAAATGATGTCTGCCACTTCTAGGCCTGGCCCATAAAAACCTCTCACTCCTTCATATTCTTTTCCTTTCCAGAATATCCCAGGATCTCCCATGCAAGCTGCATGCTAAGGTTGGCAGAGACACCATCATCCTGGATCACTGAATGGCTTTGTGGTACCTATGTCCTCTTCCTTCAACCTCCATCCTAGAACCACTTAGAATTGCTATCTGGGAAAGAAATACATTTTTAGAGCATTGAGCCATTATATATTTGGGGGGTGTGTGTGTATATTTGGTACATATTTGCACAGTCTGACCTACCCTAAGTAATAGAAGCTTTGGTATACTGTCCATGTGTTGTGATTCTATGAAACTCTATAACCAGTTAGCAACTGTCAAAAATCTAAGACCAGGGCTTCCCTGGTGGCGCAGTGGTTGGGAGTCCGCCTGCCGATGCGGGGGACATGGGTTCGTGCCCCGGTCCGGGAAGATCCCACATGCCGCGGAGCGGCTGGGCGCGTGAGCCATGGCCACTGAGCCTGCGCGTCCGGAGCCTGTGCTCCACAACGGGAGGGGCCACAGCAGTGAAAGGCCCGCGTACCAGGAAAAAAAAAAAAAAAAAAAAATCTAAGACCATTTTAATTATCACAACTACTTTCTTCATCTCATGATAACCATGGCCACTTTGTCTCTGATTCCTATCAGGAAGCTCAGTTCAACTGCATCTTCTCCCACTAGTGTACAGTGCTTATAAAAGATGAAAGCAAAAACAAAATGAAAAGCGGCTATTAAAGCTCTCTTCAAAGATTTTCACATGTACTTCATTACCTTTTCCGTGCCTTCATGGGGAATATAGTAAAAGAGTAGGTCACAAATGATAGATGTTCTCTAGCATTTCTAACTACTAAATCTTTGAATTCCATCATACCAATAAAAATATCTCATTTCAGCTTCATTTGGTGTATATTACCATTGAGTTCAGGTTTTAGTCAGCAAGCTGTATGGTTAAATATTTCCAGCTGTTAGAATAGCATAATTATTTCAGAACATTGTATGTCTTATCATGCCTATAAATTAAATATATAAAACTTAAAAATCTAGAAATAATAAAATGTAAGAGATAGGCAATGAAGACAATTTTTTTAAAGAAATAATTTCTTCAGGTTAGGGAGTTACAGCATTTATAAGCAAGGAGAAACGGTCGCAACTAAGGGAAGAAGGACTGCTTCAAATAGCAGGGGAGGGAGGCCCTGTGGGCTTGGGGTTCAGGATAAACAATGTGTTCTGAATCTTTCCATATTGGCCCAACACCAGTTCTTAGATTCCTGCCCTATTCTAATCAAAGCTGTAACTTTCCCAGAAGAGATCTGATGATTAACTGAATTCAGTAGGTGTTATAATTTGGCAGACTATAGATTCAAATTTTGCATTTGATTCTTAGCTCCTGCAAGGCCTGCAGCTATAGCTATAACATGATCATAGAAAATGTGCATTAAGAATTTAGGGTTTTGAGCTTGCCATTCTCTTTTTTAAAGCGGTCCATTGTCCTAAAAAACAGTCAACGGACTCCATTGTTCTGGAATTCCTCTTTCTATTTTTACTGTTTCAAAGCATAGGCAATTCAGTTTTATACAGCCTTGCTTTCAAAGGAGAATTTACTCTGGGAGAACAGAGTTGATAATTTAATTAGAAATTCCATCCTTTCAAGTTATAGTCTGCCAGAATCATGTTCCTGAAACCCAGCAGGATTTTGTTTAGCTTCAGGCCCAAATAGGCAAGATAACTAATTCCAAATTCTTTGAGCATCCATTACCTCTCCTGTACTTAATAGTACCAGTCAGTGTTCTTGGTTCTGAACAACAGAAACATCTCAGGTTAAACTGCACAGAGAGTAAATTCATTTAGTGACTACGGGATGGTAACGACATCAACAGGAGGTCTGGAGGACTAGCTTTCAGAATGGGCAGAGAGAACAGGAGATAAGCACAGCCTAGGTAAATTCTCAGGCCTGTCTCTTTAGGACTCTGACCTGCCATTAGCATCACTACCACTGAACATTCCCTGAGTTCCTGAACTGCTCCGCTGAGCCCTGCTCAAGAACTGTACTGCTGTACCCTGCTCTCCATTGCAGATGTTTTAAGTAATCTGATTGCTCCTTGCATGGTGTATTACTCCCAGATGATGAGACATTTGGAGGAGGAGAAGCCCCGAATTACACCTATGTCCTACAGTAATTGGGTAATGAAAGAGCAGTTAGGCAGTAGATGTTTTAATTCCTCTATTACCATTTTGTCTAACTGATGCAAAATGCTCTGATTATAAGTGAAAATTCTGGTCAAATTATTCCAAATGTGATTGTCAGTAACCAAACAACTTTACAGGAACTCTCACCTTACCTACTCCCTAGCTTTTTCCCCATGGACAAGCTGCTATTTATTTAAGTTTTTAATTTTTACTTTATATTGGAGTATAGCTGATTAACAAATGTTGTCTTAGTTTGAGGTATACAGCGAAGCGATTCAGTTATACATATACAATGTATCTATTCTTTTTCAAATTCTTTTCCCATTTAGGTTATTACAAAATACTAAGCAGAGTTCCCTGTGCCATACAGTAGGTCCTTGTTGGTTATCTATTTTAAATATAGCAGTGCGTACATGACAAGTGGCTATTTAAATCATTGAACCAGACATCGCTCGTGTTTACTGGAAGCAGGATCACTGTTCATTTAAAGATCATGGTCATGTTTTCTCCCTGTCTCCTCTATTCAGGGGTTCACAGTTCCTTGTGTAGGCTCATCATTGCTTCAGGGTTTAACTAAAATGATAAAGACCTCAAAATCTAATTTTAGGATTAGGAGAGAGGTCTCATTTAGTAAGCCTCCTGCTAATCTATATTCTCCTTCCCAGATTTACCCGAGCTCTGGATTGGGAGGTATCAAGCACTTTGCTTCTGGGTAAAATGGTATCTTTGCCCTGTGTTTTCTATGTGTAGGTAGTTCCTTTGGGAACTCCATGGGGATGAGGAGTGATTGTCCAAACAGATTTTGGGAATTCCTCGGGCCTCTAACCAAATAAATATTATCAAATCATCACTCAACCAGTGAAAACTTGCTTTATTAATCAATGACTTTCACCTGGAATTCTGGCATAATGCAGAGAGAGCCTTACTTTCAGGAATTCATAATTACACATCTTTTGATCTCTTTACCATTTGTCACTGTCTAAAAGAACTAACTCAGTACGGTTTTTCTTTAAGCAAAAGGAAATTTTGAGATATAGACTCACCTGCAGTTTTAAGAAATAATACAAGGAGATTCCACATACATTTTACTCAATTTCCCACAATAGTAACATTTTAAAACTACAGTTTACGCTTGAACAACCCAAGAGGGCCAGGGATGCCCACCCCCTGCACAGCCAAAAATCCACGTATAACTTTAGAGTCGGCCCTCCCTATCTGAGGTTCTGTACCCCAGGATTCAACCAACCATGGATATGTACTACATATTTATTGAAAAAATTCACATAGAAGTGGACCCCTGCAGTTCAAACTCATGTTGTTCCAGGGCCAACTCTATAGAGCAATATCACAATCAAGACAATGACACTGAATTGTCAAGGTACAGAATTTTCCATCATCATAAGGATCTTGCATATTGCCATTTATAGTTTCCTCCAGGTGTTAAATGTTGTCAACCAGAAATCTGTTCTTTATTTCTACAATTTTACCATTTAAAAAATGTTATATAAATTGCATTATATTATATATAACCTATAGGGACTGATTTCTTTTTTTAACTCAGTGTATTACTCAGTGTGGAGATTTGTCCAAGTTGTTATATGCACCAATAGTTCATTGCTTTTCATTGCTGAGCCGTGTTATGTGGTATGAATGTACTATAGTCTGTTTAACCATTCACCATTTGAAGCACATCTGTGTTTTACTAATTTTGGCCTTGTATAAATAAAGCTGCTATAAACATTCATGTACAGATTTTGGTGTGAACATAAGTTTTCATATTTCTGGAGTAAATGCACAAGAGTGAAATTCCTGGGTTATATGGTAGTTGAATGTTTAATTTATTAAGAAACTGCTGAATTGTTTTCCAGAGTGGTTGTAATATTTTTTTACTCCCACCAGAAATGTATGTGTGATCTATTTTCTCTGTATCCTTGCTTTGGGTTTATTTTGCCTTTCTTTTTCTAGGTTTTCAAGGAGGGGCTTAATTATTGATTTGAGACTCTTTTGTCTTTTCTAATATATGCATTTAGTGCTATAAATTTCCTTCTCAGCACTGCTTTAGCTGTATTCCACAAATATTTATATGTTCTATTTTTTTTCACTACGTTGAGTGAGTCATTGAATTTTAATTTCAGTTATAATTTATGGTTCTAAAATTTACATTTGGTTTTTCATATCTTCTATTTAATGGCTAAAACTTTGTTTATTTGCTGAGACTTTCTATATTCTCATTTGTATTGTGTTCATAATTGCTTATAGAAACATTTTTATGATGGCTGCTTTAAGATCTTTATAATTCTAATTTTTTTGTTACCATGTTGTTGATGTCTATTGATTACTTTTTTGATTCAGTTGAAGATCTTCCTGATTCTTGGTATGATGAGTGATTTTTTTAATTGAAAACTGGACTTTTTTTGTCATGAGACCGAATCTTACTTAAACTTTGTTTTAGCTGGTTTCTTCTGACACTGCTATGACCAGAGACCTTGGAGGTAGAGCCTCATTATCACCAGTGGAGGAATTTCACATCCCCCACTAGGCCTCCATTTACACTTGCTAACAGAGGCTCCTCATTACTGAGGAGGGGTGAGAGTCCTGCCTCCCTACCGATGTCTCCACTGATATATTCCTAACTGGGAGGGACAGGATTACCTTGTTACTGCTCCCTGTGTGGCCTCCACTGGTGCTTCTGAGAGTAGGATAGGTTGGCTTTATTACTACCAGGCAGTGGTAAAAGATCTGATTCTCTAGGCTTCCTCTGATATCACCCTAGTGGAGAATGGAAAGGGCTCCACATTACTACCAGGTAGGGATGGAAGCCCAGGCTCCCCACAGGGTACACTCTGATATCTCAACAGAGGTGAGGTTCATTACCATCAGGTGGGAATGAAAGTCTCACCTCCCTACTCAACTTTCTCAAACACCATCTTGGTGGGAATGTTTGGGTGTCTAGAGCCTGGAAAGGGTGTAAGTACAGATTCCCAACTCAACCCTTGGATAGGGGTGGAGACTACAATATTTTTCCGTGTTTTTTACCTTGCTAGGTTACCCATTTCCTGGTCTTTTGGCTAGAGGGAGAAGGATTTTGTTGGTGTCTTCTTCCTGCTCTCATTAGGGTGTCCAGATTGCTGGCTTCTTCAGCTCCAAACCTGGGATATATGAGTCAAAAAGAAAACCCAAGAAGCTCACTATGGTGTCATCTCTTGGTTCCTTCTCTGCGACTTTCAAAGTGCTTTTTTTTGTTGTATATGTATGTGCAAGGTTTTCAGTTGTACTCAATGGGGGGAATAGGGAAAAGTACTCCATCTCCTAGAACTACAAATTTAGTATTTTTTTAAGTAATAAATGTTTGTTGCACTCCAAATCAAACATACATTTTATATAAAGATTAAGTATTTACTGCCTCTTTTCCTTAACTGGGGAAGTATGGTGTCCAGGTGCCTTGTAAGTCTCACGTTGTCCCTTTTTATATTTCTGGCAGCACTTAGAGAAAAAATTTTATATCTAGTAGTATTACTGAAAATGATTATACTCATCATATTTCATTTGAGACTGAGATCTTCAGTTTCTTTTTTTTTTAAAGAAGATGAAAACTGATTAGATCTCAAGAGCCCATCAATTTTTTTTTACTAGAAATATTTAACAATTTTTGATGTGTTAAAGCAGACATCCTTTATTGAATTACTCCCAAACCATCATTCCAAATGCCAAGATTAACAGTGGTATAAAATTGAAGATACTTATTAGGTGACACAGTGATTAAATTGACTATGGGTGATACTTTGTCCAATTATTCCAAATTTATTTTCTCCAGAAATGTCTCTAGTTTAGTATTTCAAGTGGACAATCACTTAATCACTCATTGGTATTAACACAATTGCCTATAATCTGAACTTGCAACATTTAGAAAAATTTAAAGAAATACTGAACATATTAATGAATCATCACTGAGTGTTATATTAAGTAACATTATTGCCACCTGATGGTAGTATTTGTTTAAAAAAAGGCATAAAATGAAAAGAAAGCTGGAGTAACAATACTTATATCAGACAAGATAGACTTTAAAATAAAGACGGGGCTTCCCTGGTGGCACAGTGGTTGAGAGTCCGCCTGCCGATGCAGGGGACATGGGTTCATGCCCCGGTCTGGGAGGATCCCACATGCCACGGAGTGGCTAGGCCCATGAGCCATGGCCGCTGAGCCTGTAGGTCCGGAGCCTGTGCTCCGCAACAGGAGAGGCCACGACAGTGAGAGGCCCACCTACCGCAAAAAATATATATATATAATAAAAAAAAAGACGGTTACAAGGACAAAGAAGTACATTACATAATGATCAAATGATCAATCCAAGAAGAATATATAACAACTGTGAACATATATGCACCCAACATAGGAGAACCTCAATATATAAGGCAAATGTTGACAGGCATAAAAGGAGAAATTGACAGTAATACAATAATAGTGAGGGACTTTAAAATCCCATTAAATCAATGGACAGATCATCCAAGAAAGAAAAATAATAAGGAAACACAGGCCTTAAATGACACATTAGATCAGATGGACTTAATTGATATTTATAGAGCATTCTACCTGAAAGCAGCAGAATATACTTTCTACTCAAGTGCACCTGGAACATTCTCCAGGATAGATCACACGCTAGATCACAAAGCAAGCCTCAGTAAATTTAAGAAAACTGCAATTATATCAAGCATCATTTCCAACCACAACACTATGAAGTTAGAAATCAACTACAAGAAAAAAAAATGCAAAAAGCACAAACGTGGAGGATAAACAATATGCTACTAAACAACCAATGGATCACTGAGAAAATCAAAGAGGAAAACAAAAAATATCTAGAGACAAATAGAAATGAAAACATGTTGATACAAAACTTATGGGATGCAGCAAAAGCAGTTCTAAGAGGAAAGTTTACAGCAATAAAAGCTTTCCTCAGGAAACAAGAAAAATCTCAAATAAACAACCTAACCTTACACCTAAAGCAACTAGAAAAAGAAGAACAAACAAAACCCAAAGTTAGTAGAAGGAAAGAAATCATAAAGATCAAAGCAGAAATAAATGAAATAGAGACAAAGGAAACAACAGAAAAGATCAATGGAACTAAACGTTTGTTCTTTGAAAAGGTAAAATTAATAAACCTTTAGCCAGACTCATCAAGTAAAAAAGGGAGAGGACTCAAAGCAATAAAATTAGAAATGAAAAAGGAGAAGTTACAACTACACCACAGAAATATAAAGGACAATGGGAGACTACTACAAGCAACTATATGACAATAAAATGGACAACCTGGAAGAAATGGGTAAATTCTTAGAAAGGTACAATCTGAACCAGGAAGCAATAGAAAATATGAACAGACCAATTACCAGTACTGACATTGAATCAGTAACTTAAAAACTGCCAACAAACAAAAGTCCAGGACCAGATGGCTTCACAGGTGAATTCTACCAAACACTTAGAGAAGAGTTAACACCTAGCCTTATGAAACTATTCCAAAAAATTGCAGAGGAAGGAACACTTCTAAACTCATTCTATGAGGCCACCATCACCCTGATACCAAAACCAGACAAAGATATCACACACAAAAAAGAAAATTACCGGCCAATATCACTGATGAATATAGATGTAAATATATCAATGAAATACTAGCAAACTGACTCCAGCAATACATTAAAAGGATCATACACTAGGATCAAGTGGTATTTATCCCAGGGATGCAAGGGCTTTTCAATGTCTGCAAATCGATCAATATGATATAACACATTAACAAATTGAAGGATAAAAACCATATGATCATCTCAATAGATGCAGGAAAAGGCTTTTGATAAAATTCAACATGCATTTATGACCAAAACCCTCCAGAAAGTGGGCACAGAGGGAACATACCTCAACATTTTAAAGGCCATATATGACAGACCCACAGCTAACATCATACTCAACAGTGAAAAGCTGAAAGCATTTCCTCTAAGATCAGGAATGAAACAAGGAGGTCCACTCTCACCACTTTTATTCAACATAGTTTTGGTAGTCCTAGTCACAGCAAACAGAGAAGAAAAAGAAATAAGAGTAATCCAAATTGGAAAAGAAGAAGTAAAATTGTCACTGTTTGCAGATGACATGATGCTATACAAAGAAAATTCTAAAGACACTACTAGAAAACTACTAGAGCTCATCACTGAATTTGGAAAAGTTGCTGGATACAAAATTAATATACAGAAATCTGTTGCATTTCCATATACTAATAATGAAATATCAGAAAGAAAAATTAAGGAAACAATCCCATTTACCATTACATCAAAAACAATAAAATATCTAGGAACAAGCCTATCTAAGGAGGCAAAAGACCTATACTCCAAAAACTATAAGAGTGATGAGAATGATTGAAAACAACACAAACAGATGAAAAGATATGTTCATGCATTGGAACATATGTTTGTGTTCCTAGATTGGAAAAATCAATATTGCTAAAATGACCGACTACCCAAAGCAATCTACAGATTTAATGCAATCCCTATCAAATTGCCAATGACATTTTTCACAGAATTAAAACACATTTTTTTTCTTAATTTGTATGGAAACACAAAATACCCCAAATAGCTAAAACAATCTTGAGAAATAAGAACAGAGCTGAAGGAATCAGGCTCCCTGAGTTCAGACTATACTACAAAGTTACAGTAATCAAAACAGTATGTTACTGGCACAAAAACAGAAATATAGATCAATGGAACAGTGTAAAAAGCCTAGAAGTAAGCCCACACACATATGGTCAAGTAATTTACAACAAAGGAGACAAGAATATAGAATGGAGAAAGGAAAGTCTCTTCAATAAGTGTTGCTGGGATAACTGGACAGCTACATGAAAATAGAACATTCTCTAATACCATTTACAAAAAAAAAAACTCAAAATGGACTAAAGACGTAAATGTAAGACCAGATACTATAAAACTCCTAGGGGAAAACACAGGCAGAACACACTTTGACATAAATTGCAGCAATATCTTTTTTGGATCAGTCTCCTAGAGTAATGGAAATAAAAACAAAAGTAAACAAATAGGACCGAATTAAAGATAAGAGTTTTTGCACAGCAAAGGAAACCATAAACAAAATGAAAAGACAACCTACAGAACGGGAGAAAATATTCGTAAACAATTCTACCAACAAGGGATTCATTTCCAAAATACACAAATAGTTCATATAGCTTAAAATTTTAAAAATGCAATAAAAAAATGGGCAGAAGACCTAAATAGACATTTCTCCAAAGAAGACATACAGATAGCCAACAGGCACATGAAAAGGTGTACAATATTATTAATTATTAAAGAATTTCAAATCAAAACTGCAATGAGAAATCACTTCTCACCAGTCAGAATGGCCATCAAGAAGTCTACAAATAATAAATGCTGGAGAGGGTGTGGAGAAAAAAGGAACCCTCCTACACTGTCAGCAGGAATGTAAATTGGTGTAGCCACTACAGAGAACAGTACTGAGGGTCATCAAAAAACTAAAAACAGTGTTACCATATGATCCTGCAATTCCACTCTTGGGTATATATCTGGAAAAAAATTCTAATTTGAAAAGATACATGTCCCTCAATATTCATAGAAGCACTATTTACAATAGCCAAGACATGGAAGCAACCTAAGTGTCCAGTGACAGAGAAATGGATAAAGAAGATCTGATACACACACACACACACACACACACACACACACAGGAATATTACTCAGCCATAAAAAGAAAGAAATAATACCATTTGCAGCCAAATGGATGGACCTAGAGATTATCGTGTTAAGGGAAGAAAGTCGGACTGAGAAAGACAAATATCATATAATATCACTTGTTTGTGTAATCTAAAAAATTGATACAAATGAACTTATTTAAAAAACAGAAATAGATTCACAGAGAAAACAAACTTATGGTTTTAAAAGAGATAGTGTGGGTGGAGAGATAAATTAGGAGTTTGGGATTAACATATACACACTATATAAAATAGATAAACAAGAACCTACTGTATAGCACAGGGAACTACATTCATTATCTTGTAATAAGCTATAATGGAAAATTATCTGGAATACACACACACACATACACACACCTGAATTACCTCTCTTTCTACATTTCCAAATGCTGTTGAAAATTATGACCTAAGAAAGTAGCTTACCTTTGCAAGCCTTTTTTCAGTGTTCTGTGTATCAAATTACTCACTCATTAGTCAATCCATTCTTTAATTCAATAAATAACTAATAATTTCCATGTTCTAGGTATTTTATTTGGTGCTAAGAAGACAAAGATGAATAAGACATAGACCTTGCCCCAAATAATAATATAGTCTAGGAGTGTATATATATATATATATATATATATATATATATATATATATATATATAGTATAAATTACAAAACTGTGTGAGGAAGTTAATCAAAATATAAATTATAAAACAGTGTGAGGGTGTTAGTGAATTCTTACAGATTGCTTGATGCCTGTACACTGCTTCTCTCTCACTGTAACATAACAAACCCATAAATAATTTATAAATACTAACAATTGTTCTTCAATGATCATTTTAAAATGAGATCTGTTTTTCATGCTTATATTATTAACAAACTAACTTATATAAGCTATGAAAATAATTTTAAAGGGCATGACATATTTTATTATTTCAAGAGACAAAGTTTTTCTTTTTATTAAAGTTGTACAAATACATTGTCATTTAATGTTAGAATTGGAGAGGATTTGAAGGAAAACCAAGGCTTGGAGTATGGATAAGACCTGTTTTTCCTGAATCACAATACAATGCTCATTCCTTTGATAATACATTAAACAAATATTTAGTCAGTCCTTAGCCACACTAAATTTATTTTGAAGAAGGTAGGATAAAATAAATTTCTGGATATCATGCATTTGAAGTGCCTGTGGTCACATCATTGTATGATGCTGTCCAGCCACCTTGGGGTAGGAAGAATTATAAGATAGACTCTGAGATTCCTATCCTCTGTTACATGCCCTATAAAATCTCAGAAAAGTGAATATGATATCATTCCCATGATTAGGTTACTGATCAGCTGACTGATTTAAAACAAAAGGAAACATATCCTTGGTTGGCCTAACCTAATCAGGCCAGCCCTCTAAAAGAAAATCAAGTGATGGAGAGACATTCTTCTACTGGCATCAAAAATGAAGTGAGCTGACATGATGAAGAGAAGGGGCCACAAGGCAAAGGACTAGAGAAGGGAGGCCTCCAGGGCCTGAGAGCAGGCCCTAGCTGATAGCTAGCAACAAAAAGCAAGGACTTTTGTCAGACAGAACAAGGAAATGAATTCTTCCCTCAATTAATGAGGTTGGAAGAGAACGCTAAGCCTCAAACGAGATTTCATTCCTGGCTGACACCTTAATTTCAGCCCAGTGAGACCTGAGCAGAGCATCCAGCTAACTCTCACCTGGACTACTGACCCATGAAAGCTGTAAACTCATAATTTGTGCTTTGTTTAAGTACTAAATTTGTGGTAATTTGTTATGCATGAATAGAAAACAAATACACGTACTTAACAGCCCATGTGTGGAAGGATAGGAAATTTTTGTCTGATTTATTTTTTCCTGTGGTTTGATAACAAAATAATGTCTCAGTAGAGAAGAAATTAAAAGAAGGGGATTTATTTTGAGAGGAAAAGAGTTAAGAAGAGAATAATCAAATGAGGGTTAATAATAGGTGTAATAAGTATAAATTTGAGAGAATTAGAAGAGTGGGAAGCCTTGGCTGCACAGTGGGCTCTGAAATGTAAGAGTGCAGTGGTGAAATGGATATAAATGCTACCATGGGGGGTTGATAATAGAAGTGAACTGCTTAAGTGAAGTACGCTGATGACAGTTGGGATGGAGCCATTGTCCACCTGAATCTTGAAGACATTCATAATGATGGCAGGAATGAGGAAGAAATAAATATTATGACCCAGGTGCTAACACCTTTGATAGGTAGGGAGATATGAGCAAAATTTAGTAGAGGTATGCAACTAAGAGGGAAGTGTTATGGGCTGAATTGTATCCCCCCAATTTTAAGTCCTAAACCTCAGTACCTTCAGCTGTGAATGTATTTGGAGGTAAGGTCTGTAAAGAGGTAATTAAGTTAAAATGAGGTCTTTAGGGTGGACCCAAACCCAATATGACCAGAGTTCTTATAAGAAGAGCTGAGGACAAAGACACAGAGGGAAGACCATGCAAGGACACAAGGAGAAGACACAGCTATCTACAAGCCAAGGAGAAAGACCTCAGAAGATGCCACCTGCTGGCATCTCAATCTCGAACTTCTAGTCTTCAAAATTGTGAAAATATATATTTCTGTGGTTTAAGCCACCAAGTCTGCGGTACTTATTATGAAAGCCTTTGAAAACTATTAAAATTATCAGAGGGAGTAAAAGATAACTACTGATGTGCCAACATATTATAATACAGCTTTTGGCCCTGAGTAGGCTGCAGGTAAATACATCAATTCTTTTTTTCTTTTTTAACATCTTTATTGGGGTACAATTGCTTTACAATGGTGTGTTAGTTTCTGCTTTATAACAAAGTGCATCAGTTGTACATATACATATGTTCCCATATCTCTTCCCTCTTGCGTCTCCCTCCCTCCCACCCTCCCTATCCCACCCCTCCAGGCGGTCACAAAGCACCGAGCTGATCTCCCTGTGCTATGCGGCTGCTTCCCACTGGCTATTTACCTTATGTTTGTTAGTGTATATATGTCCATGCCACTCTCTTGCTTTGTCACAGCTCACCCTTCCCCCTCCCCATACCCTCAAGTCCGTTCTCCAGTAGGTCTGTGTCTTTATTCCTGTCTTACCCCTAGATGACATTTTTTTTCTTAAATTCCATATATATGTGTTAGCATACGGTATTTGTCTTTCTCTTTCCGACTTACTTCACTCTGTATGACAGAATCTAGGTCTATCCACCTCATTACAAATAGCTCAATTTCGTTTCTTTTTATGGCTAAGTAATATTCCATTGTATATATGTTCCACATCTTCTTTATCCATTCATCCAATGATGGGCACTTAGGTTGTTTCCATCTCCAGGCTATTGTAAATACAGCTGCAATGAACATTTTGGTACATGACTCTTTCTGAATTTTGGTTTTCTCAGGGTATATGCCCAGTAGTGGGATTGCTGGGTCATATGGTAGTTCTATTTATAGTTTTTTAAGGAACCTCCATACTGTTCTCCATAATGATTGAACCAATTCACATTCCCACCAGCAGTGCAAGAGTGTTCCCTTTTCTCCACACCCTCTCCAGCATTTATTGTTTCTAGATTTTTTTGATGATGGCCATTCTGACTGGTGTGAGATGATATCTCATTGTACTTTTGATTTGCATTTCTGTAATGATTAATGATGTTGAGCATTCTTTCATGTGTTTGTTGGCAGTCTGTATATCTTCTTTTGAGGAATGTCTATTTAGCTCTTCTGCCCATTTTTGGATTGGATTGTTTGTTTGTTTTTGTTATTGAACTGCATGAGCTGCTTGTAAATTTTGGAAATTAATCCTTTGTCAGTTGCTTCATTTGCAAATATTTTCTCCCATTCTGAGGGTTGTCTTTTGGTCTTATCGTTTCCTTTGCTGTGCAAAAGCTTTGAAGTTTCATTAGGTCCCATTTGTTTATTTTTGTTTTTACTTCCATTTCTCTAGGAGGTGGGTCAAAAAGGATCTTGCTGTGATTTATGTCGTAGAGTGTTCTGCCTATGTTTTCCTCTAAGAGTTTGATAGTTTCTGGCCTTACATTTAGGTCTTTAATCCATTTTGAGCTTATTTTTGTGTATGGTGTTAGGGATTGATCTAATCTCATACTTTTACATGTACCTGTCCAGTTTTCACAGCACCACTTATTGAAGAGGCTGTCCTTTCTCCACTGTACATTCCTGCCTCCTTTATCAAAGATAAGGGGACCATATGTGCATGGGTTTATCTCTGGGCTTTCTATGCTGTTCCATTGATCTATCTTTCTGTTTTTTGTGCCAGTACCATACTGTCTTGATTACTGTAGCTTTGTAGCATACTCTGAAGTCAGGGAGCCTGATTCCTCCAGCTCCGTTTTTCGTGCTCAAGATTGCTTTGGCTATTCGGGGTCTTTTGTGTTTCCATACAAATTGTGAAATGTTTTGTTCTACTTCTGTGAAAAATGCCAGTGGTAGTGTGATAGGGATTGCATTGAATCTGTAGATTGCTTTGGGTAGTAGTGTCATTTTCATGTTGATTCTTCCAATCCAAGAACATGGTATATCTCTCCATCTATTTGTATCATCTTTAATTTCTTTCATCAGTGTCTTATAATTTTCTGCATACAGGTCTTTTGTCTCCTTACATAGGTTTATTCCTAGATATTTTATTCTTTTGTTGCAATGGTAAATGGGAGTGTTTTCTTGATTTCACTTTCAGATTTTTCATCATTAGTGTATAGGAATGCAAGAGATTTCTGTGCATTAATTTTGTATCCTGCAACTGTACCAAATTCATTGATTAGCTCTAGTAGTTTTCTGGTGGCATCTTTAGCATTCTCTATGTATAGTATCATGTCATCTGCAAACAGTGACAGCTTTACTTCTTCTTTTCCGATTTGGATTCCTTTTATTTCCTTTTGTTCTCTGATTGATGTGGCTAAAACTTCCAAAACTATATTGAATAGGAGGGGTGAGAGTGGGCAACCTTGTCTTGTTCCTCATCTTACTGGAAATGCTTTCAGTTTTTCACCATTGAGGACGATGTTGGCTGTGGGTTTGTCATATATGGCCTTTATTATGTTGAGGAAAGTTCCCTTTATGCCTACTTTCTGCAGGGCTTTTATCATAAATGGGTGTTGAATTTTGTCAAAAGCTTTCTCTGAGTCTATTGAGATGATCATTTTTTTTTCCTTCAACTTGTTAATATGGTTTATCACATTGATAAATTTGCATAGATTGAAGAATCCTTGCATTCCTGGAATAAACCCCACTTGATCATGCTGTATGATCCTATTTATGTGCTGTTGGATTCTGTTTGCTAGTATTTTGTTGAGGATTTTTGCATCTATGTTCATCAGTGATATTGGCCTGTAGTTTTCTTTCTTTGTAACATCCTTGTCTGGTTGTGGTATCAAGGTGATGGTGGCCTCGTAGAATGAATTTGGGAGTGTTCCTCCCTCTGCTATATTTTGGACGAGTTTGAGAAGGATAGGTGTTAGCTCTTCTCTGTTTGATAGAATTCGCCTGTGAAGCCATCTGGTCCTGGGCTTTTGTTTGTTGGAAGATTTTTAATCACAGTTTCAATTTCAGTGCTTGTGATTGGTCTGTTCATATTTTCTAGTTCTTCCTGATTCAGTCTTGGCAGGTTGTGCATTTCTAAGAATTTGCCCGTTTCTTCCAGGTTGTCCATTTTATTGGCATAGAGTTGCTTGTAGTAGTCTCTCATGACCTTTTTTATTTCTGTAGTGTCAGTTGTTACTTCTCCTTTTTCATTTCCTATTCTATTGTTTTGAGTCTTCTCCCTTTTTTTCTTGATGAGTCTGGCTAACGGTTTATCTATTTTGTTTATCTTCTCAAAGAACCAGTTTTTAGTTTTATTGATCTTTGCTATTGTTTCCTTCATTTCTTTTTCATTTATTTCTGATCTGATTCTTATGATTTCTTTCCTTCTGCTAACTTAGGGGCTTTTTTGTTCTTCTTTCTCTAATTGCTTTAGGTGTAAGGGTAGGTTGTTTATTTCAGATGTTTCTTGTTTCTTAAGGTAGGATTGTGTTGCTATAAACTTCCCTCTTAGAACTGCTTTTGCTGCATCCCATAGGTTTTGGGTCATCGTGTCTCCATTGTCATTTGTTTCTAGGTATTTTTTTATTTCCTCTCTGATGTCTTCAGTGATCACTTCGTTATTAAGTAGTGTATTGTTTAGGCTCCATGTGTTTGTATTTTTTACAGATCTTTTCCTGTAATTGATATCTAGTCTCATGGCGTTGTGGTCGGAAAAGATACTTGATACAATTTCAATTTTCTTAAATTTACCAAGGCTTGATATGTGACCCAAGATATGATCTATCCTGGAGAATGTTCCATGAGCACTTGAGAAAAATGTGTATCCTGTTGTTTTTGGATGGAGTGTCATAAATATCAATTAAATCCACCTTGTTTAATGTATCATTTAAAGCTTGTGTTTCCTTATTTATTTTCATTTTGGATGATCTGTCCATTGGTGAAAGTGAGGTGTTAAAGTCCCCTACTATGAATGTGTTACTGTCGATTTCCCCTTTTATGGCTGTTAGTATTTGCCTTATGTATTGAGGTGCTCCTAAGTTGGGTGCATAAATATTTACAATTGTTATATCTTCTTCTTGGATCTATCCCTTGATCATTATGTAGTGTCCTTCTTTGTCTCTTCTAAAAGTTTTTATTTTAAAGTCTATTTTGTCTGATATGAGAATTGCTACTCCAGCTTTCTTTTGGTTTCCATTTGCATGGAATATCTTTTTCCATCCACTTACTTTCAGTCTGTATGTGTCTCTAGGTCTGAAGTGGGTCTCTTGTAGACAGCATATATATGGGTCTTGTTTTTGTATCCATTCAGCCAATCTGTGTCTTTTGGTGAGAGCATTTAGTCCATTTACATTTAAGGTAATTATCAATATGTATGTTCCTATTCCTATTTTCTAAATTGTTTTGGGTCCGTTATTATGGGTCTTTTCCTTCTCTTGTGTTTCTGGCCTAGAGAAGTTCCTTTAGCATTTGTTGTAAAGCTGGTTTGGTGGTGCTGAACTCTCTCAGCTTTTGCTTGTCTGTAAAGGTTTTAATTTCTCCATCAAATCTGAATGAGATCCTTGCTGGGTAAAGTAATCTTGGTTGCAGGTTTTTCTCCTTCATCACTTTCAGTAGGTCGTGCCACTCCCTTCTGGCTTGCAGAGTTTCTAATGAGAGATCAGCTGTTAACCTGACGGGGATTTCCGTGTGTGTTATGTGTTGTTTTTCCCTTGCTGCTTTTAATATACTTTCTTTGTATTTAATTTTTGACAGTTTGATTAATATGTGTCTTGGCATATTTCTCCTTGGATTTATCCTGTATGGGACTCTCTGTGCTTCCTGAACTTGATTAACTATCTCCTTTCCCATATTAGGGAAGTTTTCAACTATAATCTCTTCAAATATTTTCTCAGTCCCTTTCTTTTTCTCTTCTTCTTCTGGAACCCCTATAATTTGAATGTTGGTGCGTTTAATGTTATCCCAGAGGTCTCTGAGACTGTCCTCAGTTCTTTTCATTCTTTTTTCTTTATTCTGCTCTGCAGTAGTTATTTCCACTATTTTTTCTTCCAGGTCACTTATCCGTTTTTCTGCCTCAGTTATTCTGCTATTGGTCCCATCTAGAGTATTTTAAATTTCATTTATTGTGTTGTTCATCGTTGTTTGTTTCATCTTTAGTTCTTCTAGGTCCTGGTTAAATGTTTCTTGCATTTTGTCTAGTCTACTTCCAAGATTTTGGATCATCTTTACTATCATTATTCTGAATTCTTTTTCAGGTAGACTGTCTATTTTCTCTTCATTTGTTAGGTCTGGTGGGTTTTTATCTTGCTCCTTCATCTGCTGTGTGTTTTTCTGTCTTCTCATTTTGCTTATCTTACTGTGTTTGGGGTCTCCTTTTTGCAGGCTGCAGGTTCGTAGTTCCCGTTGTTTTTGATGTCTCTCCCCAGTGGCTAAGGTTGGTTCAGTGGGTTGTGTAGGCTTCCCGGTGGAGGGGACTAGTGCCTGTGTTCTGGTGGATGAGGCTGGATCTTGTCTCTCTGGTGGGCAGGTCCACGTCTGGTGGTGTGTTTTGGGGTGTCTGTGGACTTATGATTTTAGGCAGCCTCTCTGCTAATGGGTGGGGTTGTGTTCCTGTTTTGCTAGCTGTTTGGCATAGGTTGCCCAGCACTGTAGCTTGCTGGTCATTGAGTGGAGCTGGGTGCTGGTGTTGAGGTGGATATCTCTGGGAGATTTTCACCATTTGATATTATGTGGAGCTGGGAGGTCTCCTGTTGACCAGTGTCCTTAAGTTGGCTCTGCCACCTCAGAGGCACAGCACTGACTCCTGGCTGCAGCACCAAGAACCTTTCATCCACACGGCTCAGAATAAAAGGGAGAAAAAGTAGAGAGAAAGAATTAGTAGAAGTAGGAAGAAAGAGAGAAAGGAAGGAAGAAAGAAAGAAAGCAGGGAGGGAAGAAAGAAAGAAAGAAGAAAAGAAGGAAAGAAAGAAAGAAAGGAGGGAGGGAGGGAGGGAGGGAGGAAGGAAGGAAAAAAAGAAAGAAGATACAGTAAAATAAAATAAAGTAAAATATAATAAAGTTATTAAATTAAAAAAATAATTATTTAGGAAAAAAAAGGGACCGATAGAACCTTAGGACAAATGGTGGAAGCAAAGCTATACAGACAAAATCTCACACAGAAGCATACACATACACCCTCACAAAAAGAGGAAAAGGGGAAAAAATCGTAAATCTTGCTCTCAAAGTCCAGCTCCTCAATTTGGGATGATTCGTTGTCTAAAGGAGGGAAGGAAGGAAGGAAGGAAGGAAGGAAGGAAGGAGAGAGAGAGAGAGAGAAAGAAAGAAAGAAGGAAAGAAAGGAAGGAAGGAAGAAAGAAAGAAAGAAAGAAAGAAAGAAAGAAAGAAAGGAAGGAAGGAAGAAAGGAAAGAAAGAAAGAAAAAGAAAGTAAAGTAAAATAGTTATTAAAATTAATTATTAAGAAAAAAAACGGACGGATAGAACCCTAGGACAAATGGTGGAAGCAAAGCTATACAGACAAAATCTCACACAGAAGTATACACATACACACTCACAAAAAGAGGAAAAGGGGAAAAAATCATAAATCTTGCTCTCAAAGACCACCTCCTCAATTTGGGATGATTCGCTGTCTATTCATGTATTCCACAGATGCAGGGTACATCAAGTTGATTGTGGAGCTTTAATCCGCTGCTTCTGAGGCTGCTGGGAGAGATTTCCCTTCCTCTTCTTTGTTCTCACAGCTCCCAGGGGCTCACCTTTGGATTTGGCCCGCCTCTGCGTGTAGGTCGCTGGAGGGCGTCTGTTTTTTGCTCAGACAGGACGGGGTCAAAGGAGCCGCTATTTCGGGGGCTCTGGCTCACTCAGGCCGGGGGAAGGGAGGGGCGCGGAGTGTGGGGCGAGCCTGCGGCGGCAGAAGCCGGCACGACATTGCACCAGCCTGAGGCCCGCCGTGCGTTCTCCCGGGGGAGTTGTCCCTGGATCCCGGGAACCTGGTAGTCGCAGGCTGCACAGGCTCCCTGGAAGGGAGGTGTGGGTAGTGACCTGTGCTCGCACACAGGCCCCTTGGTGGCCGCGGCAGCAGCCTTAGCGTCTCCCGCCCGTCTCTGGGATCCACACTTTTAGCCGCGGCTCGCGCCCGTCTCTGGAGTTCCTTTAAGCAGCGCTCTTAATCCCCTCTCCTCGCGCACCGGGAAACAGAGGGAAGAAAAAGTCTCTTGCCTCTTCGGCAGCTCCAGACCTTTTCCCGGACTCCCTCCCGGCTAGCCGTGGCGCACTAACCCCCTGCAGGCTATGTTCACACAGCCAACCCCAATCCTCTCCCTGCGCTCCGACCAAAGCCCGAGCCTCAGCTCCCAGCCCCGCCCGCCCCGGCGGGTGAGCAGACAAGCCTCTCGGGCCGGTGAGTGCCGGTCAGCACCGATCCTCTGTGTGGGAATCTCCACGTTTTGCCCCCCCGCACTCCTATTGCTGTGCTCTCCTCGGCGGCCCCGAAGCTCCCCCCTCCGCCACCCGCAGTCTTCGCCCGCTAAGGGGCTTCCTAGTGTCTGGAAACCTTTCCTCCTTCACAGCTCCCTCCCACTGGTGCAGGTCCCGTCCCTATTCTTTTGTCTCTGTTTTTTCTTTTGCCCTACCCGGGTACGTGGGGAGTTTCTTGCCTTTTGGGAGGTCTGAGGTCTTCTGCCAGCATTCAGTAGGTGTCCTGTAGGAGTTGCTCCACGTGTAGATGTATTTCTGGTGTATCTGTGGGGAGGAAGGTGATCTCCGTGTCTTACTCTTCCGCCATCTTCCCCTCCGCCTCAATACATCAATTCTTGTTTGCCCACACTTACACATAAACAGAATCAGCTGTAGAGTAATCATGAAGTAAAAATAGTGGCTTCGGTGGGTGCCAATTTCTTCCCTTCTGAATTTTTTTGTCCTTTGCTACTAAGATTTTTCTTTATACTAACCTTCATGGGTCACTTATTTTGGTGCATTAGTGGACACAGAAGACTTTTTACCTGCTCCCTAGAAAACATATTTTCACATATTATCAAAATACTTAAGCAGAATTTAGATGGCTGGGAATAGGAGACAGAATAATTCAGTTAGATGTTTAAGATATACAACAACTATTGTTTCAGGCTAGCTAAGAAAATTTGATGACTTAAATTCCATTTCCCTACTCTGAAAAAAAAAAAAAGGAAATTGTATCATTTTAAAGGTTACTTATGGGTTTCAAAATAATGTCTCCCAATATCCACTCCTTTAAATGCTGTTTCAGGCTGGCTCCTGGACTACAAGGTTTCTCGTAACTCTAAAAGGAAAGATTAATTTCCTCCCTAAAATCCTCTATTATATTGGTAACTATGATTTGGTCCAAGATGGGAAAATTTTTCCAAATTTATTTTTTTCCTGTGGTTTGAAGCCAAAACAATGGCTCGGTGTAGAGGAATAAAAGAGAGACCTTTTTATTAAAAGGAAAAAAGATTTTGAGAAACTCACGATGTGTGAGTGTGTGTGTGCATGCATGTGTGTGTAAATCCATAAATATTTATGCTTATGTGTGTATTGGGTCATAATTCTAAGCATATTTCTTATATGTAATGCCATAAGACATTTAATGTTAAAAGGATCTCTCATGTTGCGAAGGAAAGCAGATTTCTTCAATTAAAGGGAGCTCATTATCAGGATGTAAAACAGGGCCTTAAATTGGAAAGTTTCAACTAAGACATCAATCTATAATAGATGCTTCATTCCAAAGGAGGTGCTTATCAAAAGCAAAGTTTTGAATTAGATAGCCAGAAGCTAGTTATATGACTTTGAACCCTATTACTATTAGCAGCAGTACATAAAGGTCAAAAGAGTAGAAAGGATTTCTTTGGAAGGAGCCATTGCAATTTTAGCCTCCTCACCCATATACACACACACATAACATATCTGAAGGCTTCTGTCATAGCAGGTTATAATTGTACTTTGATGACAGGGGAATTGACATGTAAACTGTGGTGGAAATTTCAGTCTGAAGTAACCCCAGGGACCTCAGTCAGCTTTGGGATAGACCCCACAAAAGTGCCTCCATGTGAATCAGCTGTCAATACTTGCCAGGCCCAGAGAAGATAATATCCCTTGACACTGGGACCCCTGCTACAGCAATGGAAGCAATGGAGAGATAAGAGGTAAGTATTTACATGCCAGGCAAGGAGGCACCGCGATGGGTGCGTAAGGAGAGAAAGAGCCCAACACCTGTCTCACTGCAAGAAGCTAGTTCTAAGCATGTCTCAAATTGGCGAGCAAGGGAGGGAGAAAGTGATTTAACTTTAGGTCTAGTTGGAGTTCTGGCTATTACATGTAACTAGGTTTTTTTCTAATCTTTGTCAGCTATGTCATTGAAACTATGTTTGCAGTTTAAAGTGGTTATAAGACTTTCTCTTACTCAAGAGTGATCAGAAAAGTCATGGAACTGCCTGAGTTTGTAATGACTGTTCCCCCGAAGCAGGTACAAAACTCAGTGGGACACAAAAATAAAGTGGCATTTATGATTTGCTTTCTTTAAGTCTTCCTTGAGTTTGCAGATACATAAGAAAATAAGGAAGAGCCAGAGACAGTGTCAGTGGCCACACACTCAGGCATCTCTGTAAACGGGATTGTCTCGAGGGAACATAGCAGGCCATTTTCACTCTTCCAGTAACCCCATGATGGGAAGGGTGTGGCTGCTACTCACTGACCCAGGGACCTGTCTGTGCTGGTGCTACTTCCGGGCCTGCTCTCCTTCTAGTCTATTTTCTACTCATACCCTTGGTGCATTTCTGGTGTCTTTATTGCCTCCTGGCCTTCATTTACTCCTTCTCTGTATGCACCTCAGTCTTCTGTATTGTTAGATGGCCTCTCTCAAATCCTCCAAAACCAGGAATTAATGGGTAACCAGTCACTATTCAGTGTAAGACCTTCTCATGCCCAGAGCTCTAGCTCTAAGTCGCTTTATGGATGATTGTTTTGCCCAGAGGGTCCCAAGATGTTTGTTCTCAGGACCTCTTTATATTGTTACAAATTACTGAGGATCTCAAAGATATTTTGTTTATATAGTTTATACCTGTTGATGGTTATCGTATTAGATATTAAAACAGCTTAAAATATTTACTTATTTATTTAAAACTAACAATAAAAATCCACTGCATGTTGACATAACTAGTATATTTCTATAAAAAACCGATAATTTCAAAAATAACATATTTAGTAAGGAGAGTGGCATGGTTTTACATTTTTGCAAATCTCTTTGGATTCTCATACCTGCTTCTGAATTCAATCTGTTGTGTATGTTTTCTTAGTTGATGTACAAGGAGGAAATCTAGCCTCACACAGATGTGAGGTTGGAAACAGAAAGACCTCGTGGACCCCCTGAAAGTGTCTTGGGAACCCTTATGACCTATACACACACATGCAGGCACACACATATATACCTACGTGTGTGTGTGTAGATAGATCTTAAAAACCCCAAAGCACCTTATATAAAAATAGTAATTATATATGTCATATAACTACATACAATTATAATATATACCTACATATATTTATAATGTGATATATTAACTATAAGCAAGATTTCTCTCTACATACGAGTCTTAAAATATCAAACAGAATAGCAAACAGAAACTGTTTTGGAAGGCTGAATTTAACATTCGATTACAGGCATGAAAGTGGCTGTGGACACTATCCTTAGGGCAGGAATTTCAGTGTGTTTCCTGCCCTGTCACTTCAAGTCTAGTTCTCCATTCTGTCTTCTTCTTCAGAAAAAAAAACCCAAAACAAAAAAACAAAAGTGATAGGATTGGAGTCCAGAGTCCCTCAGGCCCCCATCTGTTCTAACATATAATCATTCTCATAGATCAAGTAAATGAAGCTTGTACCTCACAGAACTGACAATATGGTTTTAGGTTAATTTAACAGTTCTGTCTCCTTGTTCAGATTCCTACCCTAGTGAAAAGGCATGATAATGGATCAACTCAAAAGCTCCTTCAATTAAGGTTTACATAGTACATGTAAATGTGGTTAAAATGTAGATATCTCTGGAAAAACTAAAATTGCTTTCATGCTTAAAGTATTTTATGACTCTTAAGGCTTCTGAAATTTTTCTTTTTGTGTTCCTTCTGGCCCCAGTTTCCTTGACTAAGCATGAAATGGCCTTGGCCCGTCTGACATACAGGTAATTCCAGTTTGTGGGTGAAGACAGCTCACCACCCAGCTGCATCACCTGCCTACAGCCATGTGTCTTATTTTCAAGCAGTGATTTCTTGTTCTGCAAAATGCTGTTTTCAGTTCTGACTGTACTTGACAGCTTTGCTTCCTTGTGCCATGGAACTATTCAAGTACTTTTTTTTTCTCTTTTCTGTACTTAGCAAGTGACCCAGGCAACAGAGCTGCCATTCCATACTGAAAGTTTGAGGCACTGAAGCCTGATCCTGTCTGGCCTCGGGGATCCTGCAGGTAACTGGGGTATTAAGTGCCCCTTCCCACCTTTTGTTTTTCAGAAGCTGACAGCCATTAAGGAAATGGTTTGGAGGGAAAGGCTGACATTTTGGAAATAACCAATTGAAGAGTAAAAGAAAGAAATTAAAAATAATTCCCAGCACAACTTTCTTTGGCAGAGTAGAGCCAGATGCCAAGAGAGGGGGTTGTGTTTGGTATCTTCCACATGCTACATAGAACTCAGTCCTGAGGGAAAAAATAACAGAAGTTTTGTAAGGAAAAGGAACAAAATATATGGGTAAAGGGTGACGTATATAAATCAGTGCTTGGCAAATAAACACAGAATATACTGCCGGGTGATATTCTTGGTACATGAGGAGGGAAAAACAGAGGGACAAGTAGCAAACTAAGTTATTATACTGATGATGGTTTAATCAGGTCAAGGGCATTTTTACTTATTTCCAACCTGAATTTTTTTCTTATATGATTGGACTTCATAACTGATTTTCAGTTTAATGTATTTGCAGAAATGTACTTCATACTGCCTGTATTATTTTATTTTCTTGACACTCGAAAAATTAGACGCACTGGCATTATTTAAAATAAAAAATCCATTTTACTTGTCTACTATGCAGATTTTGCTTGCACATTCTGAACCTGTGTTATGTATAAAACTTCTGTTGACATCCTGGAAAGATCCATGCTCAGCATACACAATATAGGTCAGCATGGCTTATAACCCATTCAAGGTGCAGATCATACAACCGTGCTCCTTGGGAGTACATCTGAAATGGATTTTGAAAGGTCTGGAAGTTTTGTTTAGCAAAGAATTGAGCAAGGAATCTCTTGGGCTTCTTCTCAAAAATTTTCCTGAGGAAATCTCTTTGTGTGTGTGTTTGTGACATTTAGAAAAGAAAGTCAAACACTAAACCTTTGGTAAGGTCTACACTCTCCTCTACCTGGATTAGTTCATATTCAGAACATCTGAAGAACAGCATGGGCATAATGTATATTCTAGAAGAAGATCAATACTAGGAGGCTAACTCTAACATCAGTATTCTTTTGACAACATGATAGCTAAAGTTCTAATTTATTATTAATAAAAATAGCAGCTGCTGTTTATTGAATTTTCACTATGCTCCAACAGCCCTTTAATCCCGACAACAAAATTTAGGCCCCACTTTTACAGCTCTAAACCTAGGAGATTAAGTAACAACAAACACAACAACAACAAAATGCCCTTCCTTCTTCTGTACAACCATATGGAATTGCTGTTTTTATAGGTAAAAAAATGACGGTGTATCATAGTCTCATGTGGTTCAATTTAAATTATAAGTGAGGTTTCAACAATAAATACACTTATGCATTTTTCCTATACCTACATTTTTGCTTGTAGCCTGAATGTATCATTATTTAACTGTAGGCTACTAGTCTTATTAAGACCACATATCACATCAAATTAGTGATTGTAATGATCTGATAAAAAGATAAACTGTCCCTGTTTTTCTATATTTCTTCCTCAGTTTAATTCTTTGATCATTTAAACACCACTTATATATGGCAACTACCTTAGGTGAACATCTTATTATCTGAATAAGTTGCAATATAGTGAATAGAACTAAAAATAGAAATAGGATACATTTTATTTTTACTAATGGACATGAAGCAGTACATAACTTTTGCCTATTTTTATTAATTAGTGGTTGTTAATATACAATTAAGGCTTTCTGCATTATAAGTAGAAACATATGCTGCACATTTGCATGCAAAAAACATCTATGCAATGTCCCAAATGCTCATCACTGTGCCTACTTGGCTCTCTATTTAACCCACATATAAATCTTTTCATTAACTCAAGAAACATTCACTGAAATCCAGTCACTATGGTTGTAGAAACAAAGAAAATAAGACATGTTTTCCACCCTCAGGGAACAAAAAAGAAATTCTGTAGTACTAATTTACTTTAGTGCTTTATCCAATGTCAGAAATTTTTGAACATTTAGAACTATATGAACATGGAATTAAATGCCTTTTAAGCAGTGAGGTTTTTGCCAATGAAATTCTTCATTGTTTCACTCATTTTGTTCTTTCAACAAAACTCCAAATGAGTATATGTAATTTGTTAAAGCACTGTCTTAGATGCCAGTGAAACAAAGAAAAACACAAATTGAAGTGTGGTATTTGCCCAGATGGTGCTCACTTTCCAGGAAAGGCAGCATAATGCTATGGAAAGAACATGGATTTTCAAATAGACTTCAGTTTGAATACTGGTTGCTCCATATATAATCCATGTATCACTAGATAATTTCTTTCTTGAGCCTTTGTATCCTTTGCAGTATGATGGGAATAATAACACTTTGTAAGGTTAATAGTTTTTAAAGAAGAGTTTGAATGACTGTTTGCACCAATAAAACAAGCAAACAGGATCTTATTGCTACAGCTGGAAGCTATTTTGTTAGGAGGCTATCTAGTTGTAACAAAAAACGTAGTTAGGACCTAGACTACATGTGCTTTCTCTCTTTTTATCTCCAACTCTTCTCTCCCTACTCCCCTCTTTCTCAAACACACCAATTTGAATGTATGTAATTTAAAACATTATTTTGAATGATATACTAAGACTGACTAAATCTTTCCTTTTAAAATTTTTCTTATCTTTTAAAAATCTTTTCCTTTCATACATATATGGACACATCTTCTATGTATTATAGATCAGACAACTTAAATTGGATGACACCCTTTTTATTTATCACATTTTAGTATATAAATAGTTAATATCTATGTTTCTTACCTTGCCCTTTCCTGGATATAAATTCTTTCTCTGGTGAACTGAATGCAGCAACATTTCTGCATTATAAATTAAATTTTTATGGAATCTTGTGGTCATAAGAAAAATTAGAGGTCACTTTCACCATTGTGTCTGCAACATGTGCATCTCATGCCATTTTTCATCCATCAAGTTCATGTTCATAAAGATGTTTAAAAAATGAGACAATGAGACAGAATGGTAAACTACACCGCTATTCACCAGTGATTTGCATATACTATCTTTAAAAACTTCCAAGGCTTCCCTGGTGGCACAGTGGTTGAGCGTCCGCCTGCCAATGCAGGGGACACGGGTTCGTGCCCTGGTCTGGGAAGATCCCACATGCCGCAGAGCGGCTGGGCCCGTGAGCCATGGCTGCTGAGCCTGCGTGTCCGGAGCCTGTGCTCCGCAGCGGGAGAGGCCGCAACAGTGAGAGGCCCGCGTACAGCAAAACAAAACAAAACAAAACAAAAAAACTTCCAATAACTGAAAAACAATATTCATTAAGCACTCACCATGTGCTAGGTAATATGATTTTGACTTTATATGCACCATCTAATTAATCAGCTAACATGCATTATATCACTCATTACAACAATTATATGAGGTAAGTCTTATTTAAAAACCCATTATAGAGATTAGGAAACTGAAACTAACAAAGATTAAGACAATAGAAGTAGGAAGCAGGTTAAGTAGGATCAAACAATTAAATGCAGAATCCATTTTAGAAAGTGAGCACATTCTGCTTAGATCAGCTGCTTCTAGGCATTTTGAAGAGCTTCATATTGATTTTCTGGCTTCAATTATTAAAAAATGACAGTCTTTTTTTTTTTTTTTATACTGCAGGTTCTTATTAGTCATCCATTTTATACACATCAGTGTATACATGTCAATCCCAATTGCCCAATTCATCACACCACCACTCCCACCACCCCGCCACTTTCCCCCCTTGGTGTCCATATGCTGTTCTCTACATCTGTGTCCAGTCTTAAAGTTGTAAAGAAGTCTGGTCTTAATAGAAGTACATTGTGTTCAAGAGTGTTCATAAAAGGTTCAAAATGTTTTTCACAGCTCCTATACCATCTAAAATTAAGACACTGGGGAACTTATTCATAGACCTAAACTTCACTTATGGGATCTATAGCTCAGTGAAAGCATTCCTGCTTCCACACCGCAGAAACTTTGTGTCTCTTTACTGTACCTGGCAAGGTTCTAAAATAGCCTTGTATGCAGCTTTTATGATAAACCTCTCTAGGAAGGCCTCTTAATTTAACCAAAATCTGGGAAAGTTTGTAGATGGTGAAACTCCATCATAAATTTTCAAAATGTAAGCTCTACTGGAGAAGGCTCTCCATAAAATAATCAAAACTTTCCCAGCAGGGTAAATAACACATCCATAAAATAGCTATCTTGCTTTCTGGCACTTTTTGTAACTTCAAAACTTTTACTTCAAATGAAATCTTGCATATGGTAGGCCAATTATTAAAGCAGATTAAGGGAATGACATAAAATTGCAATCTGAAATCATCATATTTAATACGTTTCAGACCAAATGTCTTACAGTTATAGAAATATGTGTATATATTTATATACATATATGTGTACATATACACCTGGATATATGTATATATCTATGTCTGCCTCTCTCTCTCTCTCTCTCTCTATGATCTATGGAGTATGGTCAGAATCAGCAATGGACTAACAGATATCAGAATAATGGAGTTGATTGGGCCCCCAACAAATTCTGAAGACCTAAGAGGGAGATGGATTATGAATTGGTAAAACACAAACTCATAATACACTCAGACCATCAGCATTAGAGATACAGGATTTTGCCCTTAGCAACTTAAAACACCAAATAAGAATTTACAAGGAAAATACTCACTCCTAATGTCATATGTTTCTATTTCCTACAAATACAGAGACTGCACCTGGGATGTCAATCTGTGCTACTGAACAAGACAATTAAATCTACACTGTGTCAAGTCCAAGCCTGACCAGACAGCACTTTAACACCAAATAATTCAGGAAAGCTAAAATCATTTAAAGAGCCAACTCTTAGAACTGAGCCCATGATCCCATACTTTAAAGGATTCCACACATTAGAGTACCCACCTATCCTGCTAAGTATTAACTATTAGGTCATAGAAAACTTCAACATATCTTCTGTCCTGTGCTCTCAAAAGAAAAGTCACATCTGAATGACTAAACACAGTGAAATTTGTGTCTGTCAAAGAGCAACAGACTCTTTGTTGAAGTGAGGCAAGGATCTGAGCTATAGAATCACTTAGGTAACAGAAAAGAAAAAAATAATTATTATATCAATCCTTCCTCTCAGATATCATGAATGTTATAGAATCTTAGATAATAAAGTACATTGCCAAGTGTCCTTTTTCTTGCTTTGCTTTGTGTTTCAACTTGTGGTTCTGGAGGTACTTACAATATTTGTGACTGTGAAATATTTTTCATATTAATTCATATTACTGATACATTTGTATATATTTTGGTCTAACTTTAATATTTGCAAGACCAATATGAATTCTTTATATTGGCAACTTGCTAGACACTGAGTGCCAAAATTGTGAATAGTTTTATATTTATGAAAATAATTAACAGTTAATTAAATTTCATTAAAATGTGAATATTTCTGTTGCAATTAAATAATTTTGATTTAAAAGTTTGATATCTATTCAAGATATTTGGGTTTTTGTCCTTTAATTTTAAGAAATAATTTTATATTTTTCAGATGGAAAATGGCTTTTTTGGAAATAAGTAGAATGGTTATTACAAAAAAAAGTCAGAGTCTTGGCAATTACAATTATGATCATCAATATTAAAAATACTAAATGGACTCACAATGCCATGGTTCGTCAAAATCTATTTTCATTGAAAAAATATTGAACTTGTTGTTTCTTCAATTACCTATTGCCATTTATTTAATGCTTGTTACATTGTTACTCATGATACTGTAACACTCCTGCTGTTGTACATGAATACTGGCTTCCAGGGACTCTCCCAAAACTGATTGCTATGTTTTGTTTATGATGACCACAAATGCAAGTCTCAACCAGAGTATGCAGGAAAATGATAATTTAATATTTGGTCTCATTAAATTTACCATTTGGAATATTACAGCAAAAACATAGAACAGCTCATCATCCAACTATATCTTCTCAAGAACTCTTTGGGTCATGATCATTGTATTCCTAGGATATTTTTTGCCTTTCACAAACTGATATCAGCAAGAAGGATAGGCAAGTTCCTCTGAGTGAACTGAGAAGAAAGCTTCCATTCATATGAAGATTTTTTGTCCCTTATCTGTTAGTCTTTAAGACTGATCTAGGAGAATATGACATAGTAACATCAACTGGAGGCAACAGAGGATATCAATCAGAAAGCCACTTGGCACTGCAGGGCAATAGTCTTGATAATTTGTGAAGATTATAGGCACAACTACCCCTGAAAAAATCCTTTATGTGGTGTAGAACCTGTGGAAGGGTAGGGTGACCATGTTGAGTGTCAGTGTTGAAAATGCACAGGAATAAGGATACCTGCTACTATCACTGCTACTCTCAGTGATATAGACAAGAGACAGCACTGTAGCCAGTATATGCGCTGGTGAGAGTTGATGTATGGACCCAGAGATGTGGCTAATCCCAAGCAAGGGTCAGTGAAGGAATATGGCTATCCCATAGCCCTGAATTTGTCCTGTGTCCAACATGAGTGAGTATAATACAAAATCAGCATGTCAACGCCATTCTGGTGGTGCAATTTTATGCAAAACAGTGAACTGTAAATTAACTACTGTTCCAGCCAGTGGAAGTGATCAGATTACCTTTCTGGAACAGAAGCCCAGATACAGGGTTTCAGGTTGACCCCATACATGAAGTAAAGGTTTGGTCATCATCCCAAAGAGTAAAAACCAGAACTAGGACCCATGAAGATTCTGGTTTTGGTTTGGGGTTCTCTGCCTACATAGCCCTCTCAGTCCTAGACAGTCCCAGACATCCTAAAAACTCAAGGAATACTTAGAAAAAATTGTGGTAGGTACATCTAGTACCTGGAACCCACATAGGATAATTGTATCCTGGGGAAAACCAGAAATTTTTAACTAAGGCATACCAATGTGTGGACCACCTGACAGGCAAGGCCCAAGGGAAGAGCCCCAGTTGCTCGGGTCTATGTGTGGTGTTGATTTCAGGAAGGTCCTAAACCCTTTCTGAATACTTATGCAGTCCTTGGGTGGATATTTAAAGTTCTGAACTCATAAATTATCATTTTCTTTCTTCAAATTGTCCTAAAGAAACCAATCAAGCCCCCTTTTACTACCAATATCTGTATCAGTCAAGGAAGCAGAGCCAGTATGAGTATTACAGAAAGAAGATATCATAGAATTAAACTTTATAGAAGTTTGGGAGGAGCTGGAGAAAAGATGGTCTGAAACGGGCCTTAGAAGGAGCAGAGAAAGAGTCACTGGCTAGTACTCCTTGAAGCACTGCATAGTTGAACAAATAAGAACTTTCAGGAAAGAGCTGATAAGCCAAGCATGTTCAGCAACCATAATGGAACCATAATGGGAGAGCACTGAAGAGGTCTATGAGAACCTGTTGTCCCTGGGTAGCTAACACCTGTGTGAATCTCAGTCAAAGGATCTGGTTTAGGGCTCCTATTAGTCATCAGAGCTACAAGTCAGGAAGACTAGCTGTACACAGAGTGGAGATGGAGGACAAGCTGGGACTGACCAGGCTCCCCTGAGGCTGTACAGCAGCATGTTTGACCACAATGACCTTCTGACAGTTGCTGCTTCATTTTTGCCTTCAAAATGCTGTGGGGCTTCCCTGGTGGCACAGTGGTTGAGAGTCCGCCTGCCGATGCAGGGGACACAGGTTTGTGCCCCGGTCCGGGAGGATCCCACATGCTGCGGAGCGGCTGGGCCCGTGAGCCATGGCCGCTGAGCCTGCGCGTCCGGAGCCTGTGCTCCGCAGCGGGAGAGGCCACAACAGTGAGAGGCCCGCGTACCGCAAAAAAAAAAAAAAAAAAAAAAAAAAAAAAAAATGCTGTGAGAGTGCCTTTTTGACCAATTCTAACCCAGAGCCAAAAGGAAGAATATTTTGGGAAATGTTGTGCCTGGCTTAATAAAGTCAACATAGCACAATCCAACATACTTGGTTCAGGCCTAAAGCAATGCATTTATGAAATTTTTCTTCATTTCCTCTAGGTTCTCCTTTGCTGACTTTTTGAAGACCTTGGGCAACTTTAGGCTCTATCTTAAACTTCTATGGGACAAGAGAGAACTGAGCTCACCTAAAAAATCTCAAGAAAACTATCACAACATATTGTCTCTGATTGGCTTGAAAGTCTATCTTTGAACCAGTCACTGTGTCTAGTGGGTTGATAAGTTCTGCTTTGTCTAAGACAGTCAGTACCAGCTGCCGAAGTCGGCAACGAGGTCAATCCTATCCAAACATCAGGAACACAAGTATGCATGTGTAGGTAGCTCTATATTGTCTGTGTGAATGGTGCCCTGCACAAATTGGCTGAGAATGTAGGATAAGCGGTACTGAGTTTACTACACTAACTTGAAGAAAAATTTTCAGTGCCGATAAGAGAGATGTCTTCATAATCAAAGGATGAATTTAGTAGCAAGCAAAACTAATGTAAACAACGCATATGGCTAAAATGAACTCCCTTAATCTAGCTGTGTTATACAGTGGTTACCCCCTTGCTGGTTAAAAAATTATGTTAACTGAGGAGCTGTAGAGTGGATATGTACACAAAATAGCTCTGTAATTTACTATTAGCACTTTATTCCTTCTTAATTCATTTAGTAATTAGTTAGCATTTTATTAGATAGTGAATGTTCCTTTCAATTTCCTATAGTTGAGTACTGCTAAGATTTAGAGTAGAATTAACTTGGGTAGTTTTATTCCAATAAAAAATTGGCCTTCTCCTCCATTTTCTTTTTATTATTATCTAATAAAACAAGTTTACAAGCAAGTGTAAAAATATGGTATGTATTGAGAAATGAGAAATAAGAATACAAAGCCAGGCATGAAAGCAGTTAAGAGAATGTTACTGAGTGTTACAGAGATGGGCACTTGCAAATTGTAGTTACAGCTCTCCTTTTAAACTCAGTATTAACATTCAAGATTTGTGAGTCTTAACAAGTGTGGACTTTACAAGTGCTATCAGGGCTGGGATAGAATAGATATTAGTCACTTCACTCCCCTCCTGCCCTCTGTGAATACTTAAACAAGATACTTTCTTGCATCTAAAATGGACAGCACTGACTTATTTCTGTATTAGTAAGTTTCACATCTCCCATATCTTTTGTCTTCATTAGGTCTCAATAACTTTCAAGTTGTCTCAAACAAGGCCTTTGCTGTGATATATTATAGCTTCAATAAAAGCAGGGAAGTCTTCTATGTCTAATTTAAGAACACGTATTTTATGTTTGCAGTTAGTGTTCCCTATGGTATATTCAATAAAACTAGCCAAGCATCCAACTACTTAAAAAAAAAAAAAGAAAACACATACAAACAAAAGACCATCCATTTGTACAACTGTCTTCTATAAAAATCTTTCGTATGGAAGCAGAAAGAAGAATAACAATTAAATAGCTGAAATCTGTGTAAATATTTATACTTAAAGGTGTATCTCAGGGGATAGTGTGTAGGTGACATTCTTTCTTCTATTGAAAAATTACTACAGCTTCAACTCTTTTTAATGAAATATTTTTTGAAATGTGACATTATTGATAGCTGATTAACTTCACATTGAGTAAAGCATGCTTCATCTGTTACTTTACCTTATTATGAGAGCACGTAAGTGTATTTTTTTCAATTCTGTATATAGAAATGCAGGCAGTACTATGGTCTCCACACTGTTTTGCTAAATTTATATTAAAACAAAATTAAGTGTTGGGTTATATCGCAAATCAGTATAAAATGAAATTGTTTTATTATTTTATTCATATCACACTACACATAAATTAACTTTAATAAACAACCATAGGTTTTACTTTACAAACCAGAAATATCAGGGTTGTGGGGTATTATATTAAAGAATTTAGTGAACTACTCAAAAGAAGGAAATGTCAGAGTTGAAAGTGAGGAGACAGGGAAACTGAAACATCCATCTCCCTGAGGAACAGCAAGCTCTGGGGGAGTTACGGGAAAATATTTCTGTTTATCTCAGTACCACCAAGGAGCTAGCTATTGTAATTCACACTCAGATAAGTTTCCAAAAAAAAAAAAATGTATTCACAGTCTTAGTGTTTCTCTGTCTGTTACCTATTGCTGTATAACAAACCCATCCAAAACCAATCCTTAAAGTAATAATGATTTATTATTTCTCATAAGTCTGTGGGTTGGATAGCTGTCAGCTAGGTGGTTCCTCTGATGCTCTCTCCTCATGTAGCCCTTCACCTGTAGACATCTAGAGGCTTGGCCATGGCTGGAGGATTTAAGACAGCCCCATTCAATATCCAGAACCCTGTTGCTGGCTATTGGCTGGCCTCTTTCTCTTTCCACATCATTCGATCTAGCCCTCATCATTCGGGAGTCTGGTCAAGCCTTTGCAAAGGATACATCTCAGACAGTATCACCTGCCATATTCTGTTAGTCAAAACAAATTGTAATTTCAGTCCAGATTCAACGGGTGGGAAGTAGACTCCATCTTTTGATGGAAGGAGCTACAAAATGTATGGCAAAGTGTGTTAATCCAACCCATAGTCACTCTCTCCTCTCTCTCTCTTTTTTTCTCTCTCTCTCTCTTCCCTCCCCGCTTTCTCTTTTTCACTGCAATTTGCATGGTAACAAAAAGAAGGATGACTTCAGTCTAATGCAGTGGTCATCTAAATTTTTGTACAGCAGTTTAGATAGTAAATATTCAGATTTTAAGGAGGCTTAAGTTCTTTACCACAACTATTCAACTCTACCAATGTAGCATGAAAGCAGTCATAGAAAACAATAAAATAATTGGTTTGCTGTGTTACAATATGACTCTATTTATAAAAACAGTGGCTAGATTTTGCCCATGGGTAGTTGCTGAACCCTGAGGCTATGGACTTATAAAAACAGTGGCTAGATTTTGCCCATGGGTAGTTTGCTGAATCCTGATGCTATGGATTTAATTCTACCTTTTTCTCCCACCCGCAAAGAAATCCTAAGCCCCAGTACCTCAGAATGTGACCTTATTTGGAAATAGGATAATGGCAGATGTAATAGTTAAGATGAGGTCATACTGATATAGGGTGGGTCCCCTAATTCAACATGACTAGTATCCTTACATGAAGATGACCATGTAAAGACACAGACATGGGAGATCACTATATGATGATGAAGGCAGAACTTGGAGTTCCGCAGCTGCAAGCCAAGGAATGCCAGAGGTTTCTAGCAAACCACCAAAAGCTAGGAAGGGTCAAGGACCTCTGAATCCCCTACAGATGTCAGGAGGAGTGTGGCCTTGATGAAACATTGATTCAGACTTTTAGCTCAGACTGTTATACAGAGTGAAGTAAGTCAGAAAAAAAATATCATATATTAACGCATATACGTGAAATCTAGAAAAATGGTACAGATGAACCGGTTTGCAAAGCAGAAATAGACACAGATGTAGAGACACAGATGTAGAGAAATGTATGGCAACCAAGAGGGGAAAGAAGGTGGATGGTGGTGGGATGAATTGCGAAATTGAGATTGATATATATACAGTAATATGTATAAAATAGATAACTAATAAGAACCTGCTGTATGAAAAAAATAAATAAAATAAAATTCAAAACTAAAAAAGATGCTCAACATCATTAATTATTAGAGAAATGTAAATCAAAACTACAATGTGGTATCACCTCACACCAGTCAGAAAGGCCATCATCAAAAAATCTACAAACAATAAATCCTGGAGAGGGTATGGAGAAAAGGGAATCCTCTTGCACTGTTGGTGGGAATGTAAACTGGTACATACAGCCACTATGGAGAACAGTATGGAGGTTCTTTAAAAAACTAAAAATAGAACTACCATATGACCCAGCAACCCCACTCCTATGCATATACTCAGAGAAAACCATAATTCTAAAAGACACATGCACCCCAATGTTCATTGCAGCATAATTTACAATAGCCAGGACATGGAAGAACCTAAATATCCATCAACAGAGGAAGGGATAAAGAAGATGTGGTACATATATACAATGGAATATTATTCAGCCATAATAAAGAACAAAATAATGCCATTTGCAGCAACATGGGTGGACCTAGAGATTGTCATACTGAGTGAAGTATGTCAGACACAGAAAGACAAATATCACATGATATCACTTATATGTGGAATCTAAAAAGGGGGTACAAATGAACTTACTTATAAAATAGAAGTAGAGTCACAAAAGTAGAAAACAAACATGGTTATCAGGGGATATGGTGGGAGAAGGGATACACTGGGAGATTGGGATTGACATATACACACTACTATATATAAAATAGATAACTAATAAGAACCTACTGTATAGCACTGGGAACTTTACTCAGTACTCTATAATGGCCTATATGGAAAAAGAATCTAAAGAAAAAGAGTAGATGTATGTATATGTATAACTGATTCACTTTGCTGTACACCTGAAACCAAAACAACATTGTAGGGACTTCCCTGGTGGTGCAGTGGCTAAGAATCTGCCTGCCAAGGCCGGGGCCACGGGTTCAAGCCCTGGTCTGAGAAGAACCCACCTGCCGTGGAGCAACTAATCCCATGTGCCACAACTACTGAGCCTGCACTCTAGAGCTTGCGAGCCACAACTACTGAGACCGTGAGCCACAACAACTGAGACCGCAAGCCACAACTACTGAAGCCCACATGCCTAGCCTGTGTTCCACAACAAGAGAAGCCACCACAGTGAGAAGCCCACGCACCACAATGAAGAGTAGCCCCTGCTCGCTGCAACTAGAGAAAGCCTGTGCACAGCAAAGACCCAATGCAGCCAAAAATAAATAAATAAATTCATTAAAAAAAAAACATTGTAAATCAACTATGCTCCAATAAAAATTAAAAAAAAAAAAAAAAGATAGTCTTGAGAGCTGCTCACCCTCCAAAAAAGTAATATACCTGGTCTTGTGTGTAATGCTGATGGACTGAAAATTTTATTCATTTTTTCCTGCTTCTTTTCTTCTTCTCTATTTTATCTCCTGGTTGCTTATGAATCCTAAGCAAAAGCCACAGTCCTGAAAATGAAGTGAATGAAACGCTTCGAACCTTTCCTTCTCTGACATCAAAATTGACAGTCTGTGTCAAGTTTTGCTGGTTGATGGCATCCAATGTGATCAAATTATTCCTATTAAGGGGTTCTTAAGTGATATTCAATAGGATATTGTACCCTTCCTACCTAACATATGCATTTCAATAGAAATCTTGAATGTATTTATTTAAAAACATTTCTCAAGTTATTTAATTTTTAGCTGCAGTATCCTTTTTCTTTTTTAAATCCATAACAAAATTTTGTCTGGAACCTCAACACACAAAAAGTAAGCGAAGCTTGGTTGAAACTGGTATGGGAAGCCTGGAGTTTTACTTCTTAATTTTCTTCCTGAATTGTGTCTTCTCATCCCTTAAGGATTCATCAATGAATCCCAGAACCTTACAGAACAGAGTTAAAAATAAGTGTTGTAAAAGGAGGATTATTGTGGAGGTTTAGGCAAAGAGGAGAAATTTAGTGAGAAAAGGTCCAATTCCAGGTCCAGTTGATCAGATTTCATCAGACAGATGCATGGTTATCAGACTCAAGCATGAAAGATGAGAAAATGTGACCAAATGTTTTACTGAATATATGAAAGTATATCAAATTAAATAAGAGGAGTGAAAAGGAAAGGGTTTTTTTCATAATTAACTAGATGCCATATATATCTGTCATTTTCTCTAATGAGAGATGCTAGTTCAACAATGACTGTCCATGTGCCAAGAGGCAGAACTGGGAAAGGTTCTCCAGCAGTGGGTATGTTCCTGGCAGCAGCAACACAGCAATGTGCATGGCTGAAAACCTGATTCATTGTTTCAGCTGCTGGCAATGCTCTCCTTTGGAATGTGCTCAAGGTAAGCATTTTTTTAAAATGTAGACACGCTATTTTAAATCAAGGTCCTAGAGAATACCATAAAGAGCCATGAGTATTATGCATTTAGAATAAATAAATCTATTCTGCTTGATTATATTAGAAAAAATTCAGCCAGATAAGCTAATACTAATGATATTGCACATTTTTGTCTACAAATAAAGACATCATCCATGAAATACATAATCACCTTTTAATTTGCCCTAAGCAAGAAGGGAAGGAATGCAGGTAATTACAAAACAGCCTGATATATTTTTTTAAAAAATACTGTCTGTTTGCTTTTGTTTTTAGTATTATTTTTTACTGGAGAGGAAGGGCAAGCATTTATATCATCCTCTTTTTAAAACCATGAATTACGTTTACATATAGTATGTTTGCTTTTAGACTGAAGTCATGCCTTACTTCACAGAGATCTGTTACTCCCTCACTGTCAACCTGGCTATGGTTCCTTTTTCTCACTCATTTACCTAGCTTATTTCTATAACCCTGTCTTGCCTTCCTTCTTCTTCTCCAATATTTTATTTTTCACTTTTATTTTCTATTCTTTTATTAAGCAGGAGCTTAGGAAATCACAGAAAGCACTGCTAACGTGAGAAGAGTTGGGCAGGGACATGAGTGCACACATACAAACATCTGTAAAACATTTTCTAAGGCATATTAATTGAGTGAAACCAACTCTGTTTTAAGCAAGATAACTGGGTAGGAGGGGAAGTGGAAGAGGTGAGAATATATAAATCCAATATATAATTAAAACATATCAAATATTCTATAAATTGGATTTTATTAAAATAATTCTATGGATGCCTACTAATGTTGCAAAAAATACATTTGTATTTGTTTAGATTTACAAAAGTCATGTAGATTTCTCTTTGTTATCAGTCTGATTTTTCTACTTCTTAGGTGAATTCTCCTTTTTTAAGAAAAGTAGAAAAATCCCACAAAGTCTCCCACTAGCTCCTAGCTCATTGCCCTCAAGATTGCAGGCGTTCCTGGCTTTCCACCTAGTAAATACATCATGCTCTCAGGACTCACTGCACCAAACTGAGGTGTGAGAGGTAGCTGGGATAATAAACCACCCATATATTTCCTCACTCCCCCCAATTTTATTCTGCCCATTTCTCAGTGTACCCTTGAGCATCCCCCAAGGCAAATATTTATACTGATCTAGTGCCAAAGATTTTTGAGTGAGAACTATTTGCTCCCAATCCAGTGGATTTTGACACCCACCCTTAGTTTTGAAGTGTCCTACGTCCTTCATTTTCCTCCTCTTCTCTGCTTCAGTCAATAAAATACCTTGGGAGCAAGGAGAACAAAGAAATATTTTGTTCTCTGACTGGCCTAGGAAGCATTTTTCATTCCTATAGAGATAAGGCTATTATTGCTCAGGACTCTGAGAGAAATCAAACTATGTATTTTGTAAAATTCAGGACATGGAACCACAAGGACATGAGTCTTTCTCATACCGATTATCATAGCATAGTATTTTATGTATATATATACATATATATTTGCTAGTTATTAGATAATTGAGTTTCTAGAGTCCATATTCAATCATTCTAATATCTTCTTAAAATAACTCATGACTTTACTTTCCAACAATAATGTACATAAGACTCCTCCCTAGTTTGTCTCTCAAATTGAGGAATTCACAGATGATTTTGAGCACTCAGTTTTATTTGGGCCTGGATAATGCAGCCCCATGTTGTGATAGGTATAATTTGGACTCTTTTGTTCCTATATTTTCAACCAACAATGTATTAAACATTTAGGATCAAATTTTTATAAAATATGAACAGAAAATGTATGCCATTATTGTCATTGTCATTCATTAATTTTATAACATCTTCTAGTTTAAAAGGCTAAATAAAATGGAAATAGTACGTTTACATTTTTAAATCACAGCAAAACATTTGTAAATAGTATTAAACTCAATTCACCTGCTTGTCTTCACTTAAAATATAAACATGCTATAAAGGATTTATTTTTTTTAATTTAAAAATAACACATTCTCTGGAATATACAAAAAATGAATTGAGTTGAAATTGACTTTTTATCCTCTCTGAGAAATAACAATTGTAGAAAAGACCATCATCAAAATTAATTTGCAGTAATGTGTCTCTTTGATGTTATAAATGCATGGAATATATTAAAGAAAGCTAATTGAATTTTTAAAGACCACTTGCAAGGCTCAGATCAGGTATTTTTCATATCAAATAAACAGGGAGCATCTGAGCTAGAAAAGAAGTCAGGATGAGACATAGTGATAAAAATTTTACAGATTTAAAGAGTACATATTCTTTTAAAGAAGAAAGAAAAAGATTTTGAAACAGAGTTAATTAGAATCTATACAAATCCTATCAAAAGGAGTACAATAATAAAAATTTCAAAGTAAAAATATTCACTCCTAGAACTCTAGAAATAGAGCATGAAGGAATGAGTATATGCTACAGATCACTGTAATGTTATCCTTCAGAGTCTGTACTGGCAATTATGCTTTAATCTTCTTAAACTCCTCTAAGTGACTTCCTTTCTAGAATTATGGCAAACATGACAACTGCCTCCTTGAAAATAATCAAAAAGGCTGGATTTTTTAAAAATAATAAAACTTCTTATAAAACCCATAGAAATGAATCCTCTGGAGCTGTAAAGTAAAGAAGATGTGAGCTTGCTCTGTAGATGGCATTGGGCCAATGGGCCTCTGAAATTCGGTAACCTTGAAATTCAGTTTTGATGGATATGCAAGGGTGTGAGGAACAAGAAAAAAAGTCTATGCTCAATACAAAGATAAGGACAAATAGGTGATCTCCTTCCCAAACTGGAACCTCAAAAGGCTATAGTCTCAATAGAAGATTGAACTACAGTGAAGGCCACTCTGAAGAAGGGGAAAGCCAGGAAACTGTGGAGAGAAATAACTTTACATACTATTTAACTTTGAAATGAGTGGTACAAATACAACCCCAATCTAAAGGAAAACAAGTAGGCTTGGAGACAAGGTGGCAGAGTAGAAGAACATGAACTCACCTCTTCTTACGGAAACAACAAAATCACAACTGACTGCCTAACAATCATCAAAAAAAAAAATGCTGGAACCTACCAAAAAAAGATACCCTACATCCAAAGACAAAAAAGAAGCCACAATGAGATGGTAGGAGGGGAACAACTGCAATAAAGTCAAATCCCATTGAGGCCAGGTGGGTGACTCATAAAATGGAAAATAAATATACCACAGAAATTCTCCTACAGAAGAGAAAGTTTTGAGCCTCACATTAGGCTTCTCAGCCTAGGGGTCTGGCAATGGGAGGAGGAGCCCCCAGAGAATATGGCTTTGAAGGCCACCGGGGTTTGATACCAGGAATTCCACAGGACTGGGAGAAACAGAAATTCCACTCTTGGAGGGGACACACAAGGTCTCCTCGTGCACACCAGGACCCAGGAAAAAAAGCAGTGACCTCATAAGAGCCTGGGCCAGACCTGCCTGCTAGTACTAGAGGGTCTCCCGCAGAGGTCGGGGGCAGCTGTGGCTCACTGCTGGGACAAAGACACTGGCGGTGGTAGTTCTAGAGAGTATTCATTGGCATGAGCCCCCCTGGAGGCTGCCATTTTCTCACCAAGACCTGGCCCCACCCAACAGCCTGTAGGCTCAAGTGCTGGGACACCTCAGGCCAAACAACCAACAGGGCAGGAACACAGCAGAAAGGATGCTTAAAGTCTTACTGAGGAAACAGCTGACTATTAAACATGCCCCTAAAAAACTAATCCAAAACAATTAAGAAAATGGCAATAGGAGCATACATATTGATAATTACCTTAAATGTAAATTGATTAAATGCTCTAACCAAAAGACATACAGTGCCTGAATGGATACAAAGACAAGACCCATATATATGTTTCAGATCAAGAGATACACTTCAGGGCTTCCCTGGTGATGCAGTGGTTGAGAGTCCGCCTGCCAATGCAGGGGACACGGGTTTGTGCCCCGGTCCGGGAGGATCCCACATGCTGTGGAGCGGCTGGACCCGTGAGCCATGGCCACTGAGCCTGCGTGTCCGGAGCCTGTGCTCCACAATGTGAGAGGCCACAACAGTGAGAGGCCCGCGTACCGCAAAAAAAAAAAGAAAGAGATACACTTCAGATCTAGGGACACATAGACTGGAAGTGAAGGGATGGAAAAAGGTATTCCATGCAAATGAAGATCAAAAGAAAGCTGGAGTAGCAATACTCATATCAGACAAAATAGACTTTAAAATAAAGGCTGCTAGAAGAAACAAAGAAGGACACTACATAATGATCAAGAGATCAATCCAAGAAGAAGATATAATGATTGTAAATATATATGCACCTGACATTGGAGCACCTCAATATATAAGGCAAATACTAACAGCCATAAAAGGAGAAATTGACAGTAACACAATAATAGTGGGGGACTTTAACATCCCACTTACATCAACAGACAGATCATCCAGACAGAAAATCAATAAGGAAACACAGGCCTTAAATGACACATTAGACCATATGAACTTAATTGATATTTATAGAGCATTTCATCCAAAAGTAGCAGAATAAACATTCTTCTCAAGTGCACATGGAACATTTTCCAGAACTGATCACATGCCGGGCCACAAAGCTAGCCTTGGTAAACTTAAGAAAATTGAAATCAAATCAAACATCTTTTGCAATCACAACGCAATGAGATTAGAAATCAACTACAAGAAAAAAACTTTAAAGAAACACAAGCACAAGGATGTTAAACAATATGCTACTAAATAAGTAATGGATTACTGAAGTAATCGAAGAGAAAATTTAAAAATACCTAGAGACAAATGACAACTAAAGCACGATGATCCAAAACCTAAGGGACACAGCAAAAGCAGTTCTAAGAGGGAAGTTTGTAGCAATACAATCTTACCTCAGGAAATAAGAAAAATCTCAAATAAACAATCTAACCTTATACCTAAAGCAACTAGAGAGAGAACAAACAAAACCCAAAGTTAGTAGAGGGAAGCAAATCATAAAGATCACAGCAGAAATAAATGTAATAGAGACAAAGAAAATAATAGAACAGATCAATTAAACTAAAAGCTGATTCTTTGAAAAGATAAACAAAATTTATAAAGCTTTAACCAGACTCATCAAGAAAAAGAGGGAGAAGGCTCAAATCAAAAAAATTAGAAATGAAAAAGGAGAAGTTACAACAAACCGCACAGAAATACAAAGGCTCATGAGAGACTACTATAAGTAACTACATGCCAATAAAATGGACAACCTAGAAGAAATAGACAAATTCTTAAAAAGATACAATCTCCCAAGACTGAAACATGAAAAAATAGAAAATATGAACAGAACAATCAAAGTACTGAAGCTGAAACTGTGATTTAAAAACTCCCAACACACAAAAGCCTAGGACCAGATGGTTTCATAGGTGAATTCTACCAAATATTTAGAGAAGAGTTAACACCTATCCTTCTCAAACTCTTCCAAATAACTGCAAATAAAGGAACACTCCCAAACTTATCCTATGAGGCCACCATCACCCTGATACCAAAACCAGACAAAGATACCCAAAAAAAGAAAATTACAGGCCAATATCACTGATGAACATAGATACAAAAATTCTCAACAAAATACTAGCAAACTGAATCCAACAATAAATTAAAAGGATCATACACCATGATCAAGTGGTATTAATCCCAGGGTTGCAAGGATTTTTCAATATCCACAAATTAATCAGTGTGATACACCACATCAAAAAACTGAAGATTAAAGACCTAAATGTAAGATGGGATACTATAAAACGCTTAGAGGAAAACATAGGCAGAACACTGTTTGACATAAATCACAGCAAGATCTTTTTTGACCTGTCTCCTAGAGTAATGGAAATAAAAACAAAAGTAAAAATATGGGACCTAATTAAACTCAAAACCTTTTTCAAGGCAAAGGAAACCATCAACAAAATGAAAAAGACAACCCACGGAATGGGAGAAAGTATTTGCAAATTATGCAACCAATAAGGGATTAATCTCCAAAATTTACAAACAACTCATGTGGCTCAACATCAAAAAAAACACAACACAACCAGAAAATGGGCAGAACTAAAGAGACGCTTCTCCAAAGAAGACATACAGATGGCCAAGAGGCAGATGAAAAGATGCTCAACATCACTAATTATTAGAGAAATTCAAATCAAAACTGCAATGAGAAATCATCTCACACAAGTCGGAATGGCCATCATCAAAAAGTCTGCAGACAATAAATGCTGTAGAGGGTGTGAAGAAAAGGGAACCTTCCGACACTGTTGGTGGGAATGTAAATTGTTATAGCCACGATGGAGAACAGTATGTAGGTTGCTTAAAAAACTAAAAATAATGCTACCATATGATCCAGCAATCCCACTCTTAGGCATATATCTGGAGAAAAACATGGTTTAAAAGGACACATGTACCCCACTGTTCTTTCATTGTAGCACTGTTTATAATAGTTAAGACATGGAAGCAATTAAACATTCAACAACAGATGAATGGATAAAGATGTGGCATATATACAATGGAATATTACTCAGCCATTACAAAGAATGAAATAATGCCATTTGCAGCAACATGGATGGATCTGGAGATTATCATACTAAGTGAAGTAAGTCAGATAGAGAAAGACAAATATCATAAGATAATGCTTATATGCAGAATCTTAAAAAAAATGATACAAATGAACTTATTTACAAGACAGAAACAAACTCACAGACTTAGAGGACAAATTTATGGTTACCAGGGGTGAAGGGTGGGGGCAAGGGATAGACTGGGAGTTTGGAAATGACATGTACCCACTGCCATATATAAAACAGATAACCCACAAGGAACTACTGTATAGCACAGGGAACTTTGCTCAATACTCTTTAATAACCTATGTGGGAAAAGAATTTGAAAAAGAATAGATACACATATATGTATAACTGAATGACTTTGTTGTACACCTGAAACCAACACAACATTGTTAATCAACTATACTCTAATATAAAATAAAATATTTTTTAAATCCAAATAAACTGAAGGAAATCCTGATAAGGGCAATAAATGCAAATTAGTTTATGAACAGAGTCCATTGAATTGATTTTCAAAGAATCTCTACCTTCCAAATAATGAAAACTATTAATGAATGGCATAGTTTTCATAAAAATGGTGAAAACTGAGGAAAGGGCAAACAAAAATGAGTCATACTTTAGAGGATATCTTATAAGATGTTGTATTATATACCAGCTGGAGGTAGATAAGTTATATATTTTTTATTTCTCGGTTTTTCATTTAAGAAACAGAAATTCAGAATTAGAAAGACTCACTCTTTCCTTGTTATAAGTGAACTGTTTCAGTAGAAAATTTGTCTGTTAATTTGCCAAACAAGAAGGTAGGGTTTAAACCTCATTTGCTTTAAGAATCAAGTGATGGATCATTCACATTGTATCACCTAAAAATTAACTTAATCATGGTAATGATTATTAGCACTGTGCTACTACTGGGAAAAAAATCAGTATTAGTATCAAATAATCACTTTGAGAATTCTAGGATTATCTGTGTAGAGCATTATTTTGACATTAATCATCTTTTGTATTAAGGGTACAAAAAGGATCTGAGTTTTTATCAGGGTTGATTCAAACTTCTTTTCAGCGTGCAATCTGAGCTAAAAGTAATGACCACAATTGTAAATCAACTATACTCCAAAAAATTTATTAAAAAAAAAGGAAAGCAACTAGAAAAACACCCACAAAAATGCTAAACAAATAGAAATTCCCAAATTGATGATAGGAATAAATCCATATATACTAGAAATCACAATAAATAGAAAGAGATAAAAACAACCATTAGAGATGAGAATTGTCAAAAAGGATTTAAAAGAGTGCTATATCCTGTTTACAAGAGTGATACCTAACTCATAGGGGAAAAATATATAAGAGACAGACATGAATGGAAAATACATAAAATAGAACTAACCAAATGAAGACTGGTGTAGCCATGTTAATATCAGGCAAAATGGATTTTATGGTTAAAACTTATACGGATTTAACAGTATAAATACATAATGATAAAAGCTTCAGGTCACTATGAGATATAAATGGAAATAAACTTTCTGTAGCCTAAGGAAAATTTAACAAGAAAATAAGGCAAACAACTGAGAAATTTACCATCATGTTAACACATTTGATTTAACGGAGATATTTATATCTATATCTATCTGATTATACTTATGTATACACACACATATATATTATACATGTATGTTTACAAACATACATACAATTATGTGATATATAGGCAGATATACACATATAATATATAACTGTATGTATTATATATATGATATTATGTATATGGTTATAAAATATCTCATTAAATTTTTAAAAGATTTGTTATATACAAATATCTTTCGATTAGAGTGCAATTAGGTTAAAGTGAATAACGAAAAGAAAAGAAAAAGCATTCACTTAGGGGAAAAATACCCTTAGATAACTTGTGGGTCAAAGAAGAAATAATAATCAAGATTAGAAGAACATTTAGGAGATAGCCACATCCACCAGAGGGCAGACAGCAGAAGCAAGAAGAACTACAATCCTGCAGCCTGTGGAACAAAAACCACACTCACAGAAAGATAGACAAGATGAAATGGCAGAGGACTATGTACCAGATGAAGGAACAAGATAAAACCCCAGAAAATCAACTAAATGAAGTACAGATAGGCAACCTTCCAGAAAAAGAAGATGATCCAGGACCTCAGAAAAAGAGTGCAGGCAAAGATTGAGAAGATGCACGAAATGTTTAACAAAGACCTACAAGAATTAAAGAACAAGCGAAGTAGATGAACAATACAATAACTGAAATGAAAACTACACTACAAGGAATCAGTAGCAGAATAACTGAGGCAGAAGAATGGATAAGTGACCTGGAAGACAGAATGGTGGAATTCACTGCTGTGGTACAGAATAAAGAAAAAAAAAGAATCAAAAAGAAATGGGGAGCGCCTAAGAGACTTCTGGGACAACATTAAACACAACAACATTCGCATTATAGGGGTCCCAGAAGGAGAAGAGAGAGAAAGGACGAGGGTAAATATTTGAAGAGATAATAGTCAAAAACTTCCCTAAAATGGGAAGGGAAATAGCCACCCAATCCCAGGAAGCGCAGAGAGTCCTATACAAGATAAAAAAAAGGATAAACACAGTAATCAAATTGGCAAAAATTAAAGAAAAGAAATATTATTGAAAGCAGCAAGCGAAAAACGACTAATAAAATACAAGGGAACTCACATAAGGTTAACAGCTGACTTCTCAGCAGAAATTCTACAAGCCAGAAGGGAGTGGAATGATATACTTAAAGTGATGAAAGGGAAGAACGTACAACCAAGATTACTCTACCTGGCAAGGATCTCATTCAGATTCAATGGAGAAATCAAAAGCTTCTCAGACAAGCAAAAGCTAAGAGAACTCAGCACCACCAAACCAGCTCTACAATAAATGCTAAAGGAACTTCTCTAAGTGAGAAACACAAGAGAAGAAAAGGACCTACAAAAACAAACCCAAAACAATTAAGAAAATGGTCACAGAAACATACATATTGATAATTACCTTAAACATGAATGGATAAAATGTCCAACCAAAAGACACAGGCTTGGTGAATGGATACAAAAATAAGACCCATATATATGCTGTCTAAAAGAGACCTACTTCACAAATAGGGACACATACAGACTGAAAGTGGGGGCACAGAAAAAGATATTCCATGCAAATGGAAATCAAAAGAGAGCTGGAGTAGCAATACTCATATCAGATAAAATAGACTTTAAAATAAAGAATGTTACAAGAGACAAGGAAGGACACTACATAATGATCAAGGGATCAATCCAAGAAGAAGATATGACAATCATAAATATATGCGCACCCAACATAGGAGCACCTCAATACACAAGCAACTGCTAACAGCTATAAAAGAGGAAATCGACAATAACACAATAAGAGTGGGTGACTTTCAAATCTCACTTATACCAATGGACTGATCATCCAAACAGAAAATTATAAAGGAAATGCAAGCTTTAAATGACACAATAGACCAGATAGATTTAACTGATATTTATAGGACATTCCATCCAAAAAGAGCACATTACACTTTCCTATCAAGTGCGCCTGGAAGATTCTCCAGGATAGATCACATCTCAGATCACAAATAAAGCCTCAGTAAATTTAAGAAAACTGAAATCATATCAATCATCTTTTCTGACCACAACACTATCAGATTAGAAATGAATTACAGGGGAAAAAACGTAAAAAACACAAACACATGGAGGCTAAACAACACGTTACTAAATAACCAAGAGATCACTGAAGAAATCAAAGAGGAAATAAAAAAATATTAGACACAAATGACAATGAAAACACGATGAACCAAAACCTATGGGATGCAGAAAAAAGCAGTTCTAAAAGGGAAGTTTAGAGCTATACAAGCCTACCTCAAGAAACAAGAAAAATCACAAATAAACTATCTAACGTTACACCTAAAGGACACAGAGAAAGAAGGACAAACAAACCCAAAATTAGCAGAAGGAAAGAAACCATAAATATCAGAGCAGAAATAAATGAAATAGAAACAAAGAAAACAATAGCAAAGATCAATAAAACTAAAAGCTGCTTCTTTGAGAAGATAAACAAAATTGATAAACCATTAGCCAGACTCATCAAGAAAAAGAGGGAGAGGACTCAAATCAATAAAATTAGAAATGAAAAAAGAGAAGTTACAACAGACACTGCAGAAATACAAAGCATCCTAAGAGACTGCTACAAGCAACTCTATGCCAATAAAAAGGACAACCTGGAAGAAATGGACAAATACTTAGAAAGGGATAAACTTCCAAGACTTAACCAGGAAGAAATAGGAAATATGAACAGGCCAACCACAAGTAATGGAATTAAAACTGTGATTAAAAATCTTCCAACATTAACACACCATTGTAAAGCAATTATACCCCAATAAAGATGTTAAAAAAAAAAATATTCCAACAAACAAAAGTCCAGGACCACATGGCTTCACAGGTGAATTCTATCAAATATTTAGAGAAGAGCTGACACCCATCCTTCGAAACTCTTCCAAAAAATAGTCGAGGAAGGAACACTCCCAAACTCATTCTATGAGGCCACCATAACCCTGATACCAAGACCAGACAAAGATACTTACTACAAAAAAGAACACTAGTGACCAGTATCACTGATGAATACAGATGTAAAAATCCTCAACAAATTAGTAGCAAACAGAATACAACAATACATTAAAAGAATCATACACTACAATCAAGTGGGATTTATCCCAATGAGGCAGGGGCCTTCAATATATGCAAATTAATGTGATACAACATATTAACAAATTGAAGAATAAAAACCATATGATCATCTCAATAGATGCAGAAAAAGCTTCTGACAAAATTCAACACCCATTTATCATAAAAAACTCTCCAGAAAGTGGGCATAGAGGGAACCTACCTCAGCATAATAAAGGAAATATATGACAAACCCACAGCAAACATCATTCTCAATGGTAAAAAACTGAAAGCATTTCCTCTAACATCAGGAGCAAGACAAGGATGTCCACTCTCACCACTATTATTCAACATACTTTTGGAAGTTCCTGCCATGGCAATCAGAGAATTAAAAGAAATAAAAGGAATACAGATTGGAAAAGAAGAAGTAAAACTGTCATTGTTTGCAGATGACATGATACTATACATAGAGAATCCTAAAGATGCCACCAGAAAACTACTAGAGCTAATCAATGAATTTGGTAAAGTTGCAGGATACAAAATTAATGCACAGAAATCTCTTGCATTCCTTTACACTAATGATGAAAAATCTGAAAGATAAATTAAGGAAACAGTCCCATTTACCAATGCACAAAAAGGAATAAAATACCTAGGAATAAGCTTACCTAGGGAGACAAAAGACCTGTATGCAGAAAAGTATAAGACACTAATGAAAGAAATCAAAGTTTATACCAACAGAAGGAGAGATATACCATGTTCTTGGATTGGAAGAATGAATATTGTGAAAATGACTATACTACCCAAAGCAATCTACAGATTCAGTGCAGTCCCTATCAAATTACCAATGGCATTTTTTACAGAACTGTAACAAAAAATCTTAAAATTTGTATGGAGACACAACAGACCCTGAATAGCCAAAGCAGTCTTGAGGGAAAAAAACGGAGCTGGAGGAATCAGAGTCCCTGACTTCAGACTATACTATAAAGCTACAGTAATCAAGACAATATGGTACTGGCACAAATATAGAAACACAGATCAATGGAACAAGATAGAAAGCCCAGAGATAAACCCACTCACCTATGGTCAACTAATCTATGACAAAGGAGGCAAGGATATTCAATGGAGAAAAGACAGTCTCTTCAATAAGTGGTGGTCGGAAAAATGGACAGCTACATGTAAAAGAATGAAACTAGAACACTCCCTAATGCCATACACAAAAATAAACTCAAAAATTGTTTTGAGACCTAAATGTAAGACCGAACACTATAAAACTCTTAGAGGAAAACATAGGAAGAACATTCTTTGACATAAACTCAACAAGATCTTTTTTGATCCACCTCCTAGAAATAAAAACAAAAATAAACAAATGGTACCTAATACAACTTCAAAGCTTTTGCACAACAAAGGAAATCATAAACAAGATGAAAAGACAACCCTCAGAATGAGACAAAATATTTGCAAACAAATCAATGGACAAAGGATTATTCTCCAAATTATATAAACAGCTCATGCAGCTCAATATTAAAGAAACAAACAACCCAATCCAAAATGGGCAGAAGACCTAAATAGACATTTCTCCAAAGAGGGCATACAGATGACCAAGAAGCACATCAAAACATCCCTAACTACTAGTCACCAATTATCAGAGAAATGCAAATCAAAACTACAATGAGGTATCACCTCATACCAGTTAGAATGGGCATCATCAGAAAATCTAGAAACAACAAATGCTGGAGAGGGTGTGGAAAAAAGGGAACCCTCTTGCACTGTTGGTGGGAATGTAAATTGATACAGTCACCATGGAGAACAGTATGGAGGTTCCTTAAAAAAGTAAAAATAAAATTAGCATATGATCCAGCAATCCCACTACTGGGCATATACACAGAGAAAACTATAATTCAAAAAGACACATGCACCCCAGTGTTCATTGCAGCACTATTTATAATAGCTAGGTCATGGAAGCAACGTAAATGCCCATCGACAAACGAATGACTAAAGAAGATGTGGTAGGTATATACAATGGACTATTATGCAGGCATAAAAAGGAACGAAATTGGGTCATTTGTTGAGATGTGGATGGATCTGAAGACTGTCATACAGAGTGAAGTAAGTCAGAAAGAGAAAAACAAATATCTTATAGTAACGCATATATGTGGAACCTAGAAAAATGGTACAGATGAACTGGTTTGCAGGGCAGAAATTGAGACACAGATGTAGAGAACAAACATATGGACAACAAGGGGGGAAAGCGGTGGGGTGGTGGTGGTGGTGGTAGTGGTGGTGGTGGAGTGAATTGGGCAATTGGGATTGACACGTATACACTGATGTGTATTAAATTGATGACTAATAAGAACCTGCTGTATAAAAAAATAAATTAAATAAAAAAAAAAAGTGTCCTTCCCTGGTGGCACAGTGGTTGAGAGTCCGCCTGCCAATGCAGGGGACACGGGTTCGTGCCCCGGTCCGGGAAGATCCCACATGCCACAGAGCGGCTAGGCCCGTGAGCCATGACCGCTGAGCCTGCGCGTCCAGAGCCTGTGCTCCGCAACGGGAGAGGCCACAACAGTGAGAGGCCTGCGTACCGCAATAGAAAAAAAAAAAAAAAAAGTAAAAAACCTTTAGAATTGGACCTTAAAGAAATTGTTATACTGAAAAGTAGCTGATTTGTGCCTTCAGCTGTTGTTTTTTCTAGCTTCATTTCATACAACAGTCAATTCTTCCAGACTGCAGTGCTGTCAGAGTATTCTCCCAACCCCCAAATCCCTACATGTCCTCTGTTTTCTCTACCATTGTCTCAAACACACTTCAAGTAGCCATGAAAAAAGTGTATACATAAACACACATACACACACACACACACAACCCAACCCACAGGATACATTCTAGTAGAGATATGTTATACTGTACATATATATTATGTATAATATATTATGTATGTATTATACATTACAGATTCTATTCAATATATTATACACCATGTATTATGTTATATGATCATATATATTATAAATTGCATAACATATTACACATAACATACATTGTGTACATGTGTATATATGCAGTGTATGTGTATATTATGTTACATATTCTGTATTTTACATCATGCATATACATCATGTATCATGTTTTTCTTGAGAATTTTCAGGTAAACATTTTAATAATAAGAACAATTTTGTCACATTAATAAATAAGGTATATATGTAATTCCTTAGAACTGTCTACTCACCTCAATTTTTACAATAGTAATTATGCTTTCAGTGGTTATCCACAATCACAGTTATCACTATCTCTTTCACTCCCTTTCTACCTTCCATAAAAGACATGACATTGTCTACAAAAAGTAAGTGTAATACTAAAGGATAAACCAAATAAATAGGGCATCTGAGTAACGGATAGAACATAGGTAAGCCAAGGGCAAACAATGTGTGAAAATGTTCTCACAATGCTTAACACTAGAGGGCTAGAGTTTGATCACAAATTCATGTCTTTGCTTACATGTTGCAAAAGCAAACCGGAATGAAACCAGTGTTCATGAGATAGAAACAAACCTATTCTGGGAAAGCACAGGTTTTCCCTGATTTTGAGAATAGAGGAAAATGCCTAAAAACGTTATTACAATATGCTCAAATGATATTAAATTTTATTCACAGCTCAGTCTAATGTGACGGCTAAGCAACTGCTTTTGTGATTTTCTGAAGAAGATAGGCTATAAGAATGACTCTCATAGAATCATGGGTATTTCTAAGAATGAAATCCCAGAGTGCCTAAGGCTGTGATACAAGAAGAGAACATGATCCACCTCCTACCAAGTGCTCTGCAGGTCATTGGTCCACACAGTGTGATGGTTGATAAAATTCAGAAGGACAATATTATTTATACAGAGATCTAAAAATTCTAAATTTAGATAAATGTTTAGCTTTACTAATATTTAGGATAAGGATATTCAGTGACACCCTCACATTAATCATATTTTATGTGGCCACATGTGAAGATATAGTGAGGGAAGTGTGTATGGTCCTTTACATAGAACCTGTGGTAGTGTACTCATATCTTAGCCACTTTAAGCAAATAGTGAAATGGCACATCTTTACATGGGTGATGACTGTTTACACAGATTTATAGGTTATATTATATATGTTTAAATAAAACCAGTTAACTATTTCTCACTGCATTTTATACTGCACTCATTCTAAACATTAAGGGAAAATATTGTATAACATAACCCAACACATAACTTTCAAAAACGGTTATAGAAGTAACTTGATAAGCTGGGGAAAAGTAGTAAAAAAGTGAATATAATGATTGCATATTTAAATAGTGAAGCACCCTGATATCATACAATGTGTGCTATTATTCACCAAACGTAATGAGTGAGGCCTGTGCCAGATTGCTGGACAATTGCTCTAAGGTTCCAGTAAGCACCTTCTTCATGAAGCCCTTGCCCCAAATGACTCATTCTATGATACTTTGGATCCCTGAAAAGAAAGCCTTCTGTGTTCATGGTCCCCTTCTAATTTCAATTTGGCTCACTATTCCACATTTCCTTCTACCTCACTCTCATTTCTCTGAAGTGAGGTTCTGCCTTGGATGACAACATTTGCTAGATGCAAGTGTCAAACTACTGGCATCTCTACATGTTGACCCTGCCATAATTTGAACCAACAGCATCACTTACCACTAAAACACCATAAAACTAATGGTGAAAGATTTATACCTCATGAAGACAGACTTAGCATGACAACCGGAATTCTGAGGTGAACCTTCTAGCAGGTTGGAAGGAATTCCATACAATCTCATGGACTAAAATAATTTAGGACTTTCCATAACAAATTGTTATGATAGGTTGTAATTATTTTTGACAGCTTCCATAGTAAATTTAATTACTTATCTAATATATCATTGTAAAAAATATTTTTTCCAATAAAAAGGAACTGTCTTTGGTTGACTGATCTGTACACAAAACTATAGTTCCCTTACACTTTTTTAAAAATTTTATTTATTTTTTTATATAGCAGGTTCTTATTAGTCATCAATTTTATACACATCAGTGTATACATGTCAATCCCAATCGCCCAATTCATCACACCACCACCTCCACCCCCACTGCTTTCCCCCCTTGGTGTCCATATGTTGGTTCTCTATATCTGTGACTCAATTTCTGCCCTGCAAACTGGTTCATCTGTACCATTTTTCTAGGTTCCACATATATGTCTTAATATATGATATTTGTTTTTCTCTTTCTGACTTACTTCACTCTGTATGGGTCTCTAGATCCATGCACATCTCTACAAATGACCCAATTTCGTTCCTTTTTATGGCTAAGTAATAGTCCATTGTATATATGTACCACCTCTTCTTTAGCCATTCATCTGTCGATGGGCATGTAGGTTGCTTCCACGACCTGGCTATTGTAAATAGTGCTGCAATGAACATTGGGATGCATGTGTCTTTTTGAATTACGGTTTTCTCTGTGTATAGGCCCAGTAGTGGGATTGCTGGATCATATGCTAATTTTATTTTTAGTTTTTTTAAGGAACCTCCATACTGTTTTCCGTAGTGGCTGTATCAATTTACATTCCCACCAACAGTGCAAGAGGGTTCCCTTTTCTCCACACCCTCTCCAGCATTTGTTTGTAGATTTTCTGATGATGCCCATTCTAACTGGTGTGAGGTGATACCTCATTGTAGTTTTGATTTGCATTTCTCTAATAATTAGTGAGCAGCTTTTCATGTGCTTCTTGGCCATCTGTATGTCTTCTTTGGAGAAATGTCTATTTAGGTCTTCTGCCCATTTTGGATTGGGTTGTTTGTTTTTTTAATATTGAGCTACATGAGCTGTTTATATATGTTGGAGATTAATCCTTTGTTGATTCATTTGCAAATTTTTTCTCCCACTCTGAGGGTTGTCTTTTTGTCTTGTTTATGATTTCCTTTGATGTGCAAAAGCTTTGAAGTTGCATTAGGTCCCATTTGGTTATTTTTGTTTTTATTTCCATTACTCTAGGAGGTGGATCAAAAAAGATCTTGCTGTGATTTACGTCAAAGAGAGTTCTTCCTATGTTTTCCTCTAAGAGTTTTACAGTGTCTGGTCTTACATGTAGGTCTTGAATCCATTTTGAGTTTATTTTTGTGTATGGTGTTAGGGAGTGTTCTAATTTCATTCTTTTACATGAAGCAGTCCAGTTTTCCCAGCACCACTTATTGAAGAGACTGTCTTTTCTCCATTGTACATCCTTGTCTCCTTTGTCATAGATTAGTTGACCATAGGTGTGTGGGTTTATCTCTGGGTTTTCTATCTTGTTCCATTGATCTATATTTCTGTTTTTGTGCCAGTACCATATTGTCTTGATTACTGTAGCACTGTAGTATAGTCTGAAGTCAGGGAGTGTGATTCCTCCAGCCCCGCATTTTTTCCTCAAGACTGCTTTGGCTATTCGGGTCTTTTGTGTCTCCATACAAATTTTAAGATATTTTCTTCTAGTTCTGTAAAAAATGCCATTGGTAATTTGATAGGGAATTGCATTGAATCTGTAGATTGCTTTGGGTAGTACTGTCATTTTCACAATATTGATTCTTCCAATCCAAGCATGGTATATCTCTCCACCTGTTGGTATCAGCTTTAATTTCTTTCATTAGTGTCTTATAGTTTTCTGTATACAGGTCTTTTGTCTCCCTAGTTAGGTTGATTCCTAGGTGTTTTATTCTTTTCATTGCAATGGTATATGGGAGTGTGACCTTAATTTCTCTTCCATAATTTTCATCATTAGTATATAGGAATGCAAGAGATTTTTGTGCATTAATTTTGTATCCTGCAACTTTACCAAATTCATTGATTAGCTCTAGCAGTTTCCTGGTGACATCTTTGGGATTCTCTATGCATAGTATCATGTCATCTGCAAACAGTGACAGTTTTACTTCTTCTTTTCCAATTTGTATTGCTTTTATTTCTTTTTCTTCTCTGATTGCCATGGCTAGGACTCCCAAAACTATGTTGAATAACAGTGGTGAGAGGGGACATCCTTGTCTTGTTCCTGATCTTCAAGGAAACGCTTTCAATTTTTCACCATTGAGAATGATGTTTGCTGTGGGTTTGTCATATATGGCCTTTATTATGTTGAGGTAGGTTCCCTCTTTGCCCACATTCTGGAGACTTTTTATCATAAATGGGTGTTGAATTTTTTCAAAAGTTTTTCTACATCTATTGAGATGATATGGTTTTTATTCTTCAATTTGTTAATATGGTGTATCACACTGATTGATTTGCGTATATTGAAGAATCCTTGCATCCCTGGTATAAATCTCACCTGATCATGGTGTATGATCCTTTTAATGTGTTGTTGGATTCTGTTTGCTAGTATTTTGTTGAGGATTTTTGCATCTATATTCATCAGTGATATTGGTCTGTAACGTTCTTTTTTTGTAGTAAGTATCTTTGTCTGGTCTTGGTATCAGGGTGATGTTGGCCTCATAGAATGAGTTTGGGAGTGTTCCTTCCTCTGCAGTTTTTTGGAAGAGTTTGAGAAGGATGGGTGTTAGCTCTTCTCTAAATGTTTGATAGAATTTACCTGTGAAGCCATCTGGTCCTGGGCTTTTTTTTTGTTGGAAGATTTCTAATCACAGTTTCAATTTCATTACTTGTGATTGGTCTGTTCATATTTTCTATTTCTTCCTGGTTCAATCATGCAAGCTTATCCCTTTCTAAGTATTTGTCCATTTCTTCCAGGTTGTCCATTTTATTGGCATAGATTTGTTTGTAGTAGTCTCTTAGGATGCTTTGTATTTCTGCGGCATCTGTGGTAACTTCTCTTTTTTCATTTCTAATTTTATTGATTTGAGTCCTCTCCCTCTTTTTCTTGATGAGTCTGGCTAATGGTTTATCAATTTTTTTTATCTTCTCAAAGGACCAGCTTTTAGTTTTATTGATCTTTCTATTGTTCTCTTTGTTTCTATTTCATTTATTTCTGCTCTGATATTTATGATTTCTTTCCTTCTGCTTACTTTGGGTTTTGTTTGTTCTTCTTTCTGTAGTTCCTTTAGGTGTAAGGTTAGATTGTTTAGAGATTTTTCTTGTTTCTTGAGGTAGGCTTTTATAGCTCTAAACTTCACTCTTAGAACTGCCTTTGCTGTATCCCATAGGTTTTGGATCGTCGTGTTTTCATTGTTATTTTTGTGTAGGTATTTTTTGATTTCCTCTTTGATTTCTTCAGTGATCTCTTGGTTATTTAGTAATGCAATGTTTAACCTCCATGTGTTTGTGTTTTTTATGTTTGTTTCCCTGTATTCATTTCTAATCTCATAGCGTTGTGGTCAGAAAAGATGACTGATATGATTTCAATTTTCTTAAATTTACTGAGGCTTGATTTGGAACCCAAGATGTGATCTATCCTGGAGAATCTTCCATGCACACTTGAGAAGAAAGTGTAATCTGCTTTTGGATGGAATGTCCAGAAATATCAATTAAATCTATTTGGTCTATTGTGTCATTTAAGACTTGCATTTCCTTTATAATTTTGTGTTTGGATGATCAGTCCATTGGTGTAAGTGAGATGTTAATGTCATCCACTATTATTTTGTTACTGTCGATTTCCTCTTTTATAGCTATTAGCAGTTGCCTTACATATTGAGGTGCTCCTATATTGCATGCACATACATTTATGATTGTTATATCCTCTTCTTGGATTGATCCCTTGATCATTATGTAGTGTCCTTCCTTGTCTCTTGTAACATTCTTTATTTTAAAGTCTATTTTATCTGATATGAGTATTGCTACTCCAGCTTTCTTTTGATTTCCATTTGCATGGAGTATCTTTTTCCATCCCTGCGCTTTCAGTCTGTATGTCCCTTGTTCTGAAGTGAGTCTCTTGTAGGCAACATATATATGGATTTTGTTTTTGTATCCATTCAGCATGCCTGTGTCTTTTGGTTGGGGTATTAATCCATTCACATTTAAGTTAATTATTGATATGTATGTTCCTATGACCATTTTCCTAATTGTTTTGGGTTTGTATTTGTAGGTCCTTTTCTTCTCTTGTGTTTCCCACTTACATAAGCTCCTTTAGCATTTGTTGTAGAGCTGGTTTGGTGGTGCTGAGTTCTCTTAGCTTTTGCTTGTCTGTAAAGCTTTTGATTTCTCCATCGAATCTGAGTGAGATCCTTGCTGGGTAGAGTAATCTTGGTTGTAGGTTCTTCGTTTTCATCACTTTACGTATATCATGCCACTCCCTTCTGGCTTGTAGAGTTTCTGCTGAGAAATCATCTGTTAACCTTATGGGAGTTCCCTTGTATTTTATTTGGCATTTTTCCCTTGCTGTTTTCAATAATTTTTCTTTTTCTTTAATTTTTGGCAATTTGATTAATCTGTGTCCCAGCCTGTTTCTCTTTGGGTTTATTCTGTATGGGACTCTCTGCACTTCCTGCACTTGGTTGGCTATTTCCTTTCCCATGTTAGGGAAATTTTCGACTATAATCTCTTCAAATATTTTCTCGGGTCGTTTCTATCTCTCTTCTCCTTTTGGGACCCCTATAATGCGAATGTTGTTGCGTTTAATGTTGTCCCTGAGTTCTTTTAGGCTGTTTTCATATCTTCTCATTCCTTTTTTCTTTATTCTGTTCTGCAGCAGTGAATTCCACCATTCTGTCTTCCAGGTCACTTATCCGTTCTTCTACCTCAGTTATTCTGCCATTGATTCCTTCTAGTGTAGGTTTTTTTTCCATTATTGTATTGTTCATCTCTGTTTGTTTGTTCCTTAATTCTTCTTGGTCTTTGTTAAACATTTCTTGTATCTTCTTGATCTTTGCCTCCATTCTTTTTCCGAGGTCCTTGATCATCTTCACTATCATTATTCTGAATTCGTTTTCTGGAAGGTTGCCTATCTCCACTTCATTTAGTTGTTTTTCTGGGGTTTTCTCTTGTTCTTTCATCTGGTACATAGCCCTCTGCTTTTTCATCTTGTCTATCTTTCTGTGAATGTGGCTTTTGTTTCACAGGCTGCAGGATTGTCTCTTTTCAGTTTTAAGAAGTGTAGTCTGAGTAATCCTTGTGACCCTGCCATATTACAAAATTGTTTCTCCATTAGAGAACTTCACTGACTGAAGTGTGTTTGTGTGTGTGTGTGTGTGTGTGTGTGTGTGTGTGTTTGATGGCTCTGCAATTCTTTCCTCTTCCCAATTTTGTATAGTCAAAATTGCAGTTTTTTTTTTTTTTTAAGTGTTCAAACTCATTAACCTCATATCCTTTAGGAATCTTATCCTTGAAGTCATAGAAAAAAATTTTTGATAAATGCATGTGTTAATCTAGAGCACATGGCTAACTTTTTCCAAAGGATCACTGGAAGCAGTATGCTATACTTAAATGCAGCAAGTTCACTTAATCTTTATTACATTATCAAGTACCTCTTCTAGGGTAGTTAATTGCATCTTTCAGTTGGTTTCAGCAACCAACAATCTTGGTTGCAAACATGTTAGCCTATGCCAGAGAGGAAGATATTGGTGGAATCAATTTGCCTGGTTGAACACCCTGTTTTCAAAGCTGCTCTTTTAGACATCCATAAAATTACTTTCCCCCTTCCCCCACCCATTCTCATTTATATCTTGATGCTATTTCGATTTCAGTTAAAGAAAGTGCTTTGCTCATAAAATCTCTTATGTGTTGGACAATTGTTATATTATATTGTGGGGAATGGATAAAGCTTAACTAAATATTCTATGTTTGGCATGCTTTTTGTTTCATTTAAGTAAAAGAGGATAAATCCAATAAAGTTGTTCTTCTTCCCAAGTTCAGGACCTCTTAGGGCTGAAGTTTACTTACACATCACTTTATTAGGTAGTATTTTTTTTTGTGCTACCTGTATATTAGATATCAGAAGATGCCAGAAATACTTAGGATTCACACTAATTAATTAAATCATAAAAATAACAGAGAAATAACTACCTTAGTTGTAGTGATGAAGGGAGAAGTGGTAATCAAGGTATATTAATTAGATGAATGATAATTCTCTTATGGAAAAGAATGAATTTTAATTTCTAGCAAATAAAGAGGATATGCCTACTGAGAACACAAATAAGAAAAATCATATATCCAAAATTGAATGTGAAGAATATCTGTTCTTATCAGATAATGAACTAGATCTTGGTGATGAGAATAATGCTAACTCTATTGCTGATGCAAAGAAACAAAAGTAGAGTTGAAAGTCGGCCTATCAAATGGCTTCCCTGTGAAAGGAGCAATCTATAAATTCTTAAGGAGAAAAGCAGGAAAATCTAAGGATGAAGTAAATGAATTGAACCTATAACAATGTCCTGAGAAAAAGACTAATATTCTGAAAAGTCTTATTACTATTGGCATCAGATATGGAACTGGTATGATTGAGGAATTTCTTTGCAATTTTAGTTCAAATCTGTAATACTAATCTCAAATATATAGTAATAAATCATAAGAGCTTCAAAAAAGCTTGTTAAATGAACCAATTGCCAATATTTTATTCCTTAATACATCTACTAATCTCTTTGAAAAATTTATTGGCTATATGTCTAATTTACCTAAACCAATAATTCTTAAATCTAAGAAAGTATTCTAAGTTAACATACTTTTTAAAGTGAACATATGCTATTTAAAAGGAAAATACAAATTCAAAAAAGGAATGTATGCATAAATATGAATAAAATCAAATGTCAAGTGTGTTCAGATATAGAAAAGAGACACTAATTTTCCTTTTCTCCTTGAGGAAAATAGGGGAAATTATTTCTCTTCATATGCCATGAAATCATATGTTGTTATTGTTTGACTTTTTGTTTATGAAAAATAGCCAGTAAGATTTCAGTCATTTTTATGGCTGAGTAGTATCTCAGTATAGATATGTACCACCTCTTCTTTATCCATTTATCCATTGATGGACACTTAGGTTGTTTCCATAGCTTGGCTATTGTTCAAAATGCTGTAATGAACATATGAGTGTATATGTCATTTCAAATTACTGTTTTAATTTTCTTTGAATAAATGCTTAGAAGTAGAGTTGCTGAATCATATGATAGCTCTATTTTTACTTTTTTGATTAACATCCATACTGTTTTCTGTAGTGGCTGCACCAATTTACATTCCCACCAGCAGTGCATGACAGTTCCCTTTTCTCGGCATCCTTGCCAACACTTCCTATTTCTTGTCTCTTTTATAATAGCCATTCTAACAGGTATTGAAGTGATTTCTTATTATTATGGTTTTGGTTTTCAAATTTTGCCATTTGTGACAACATAAATGGACCTCGAGGGTATCATGCTAAGAGAAAGACAAATACTATATGATTTCACTTATTTGTGGAATTTAAAAACCAAACCAAAATAAATGAATAAAACAGGATAAGCTTTTACAGATGAAAAGAACAAATTGATGGTTGCCAAAGAGGAGGGGGGCTGGTGAGTGGGCAAAATGGGTGAAGGGGGTCAAGAGGTACAAACTTCCAGTTATAGAATAAGTCAAGGAGATGTTATGTATAGCATGGTGATTATAGTCAATAATATTTTATTGCCTATTGGAAATTTGCTAAAACAGTAAATCTTAAAGGTTCTCATCACAATAAAAAAATTTGTAACTTTATATGGTGACAGATGATATCTAGACTTATTGTGGTGATCATTTCTCAGTGTATACAAATATTGAAAGTTGTATGCCTAAAACTAATATAAATGTCAATTATATCTCAATAAAAAATAGCTAGTGAGAAAATAAATCAAACATTTTCCTAAATTTTAAGAAGGTGGGCATTAAAAAGTTCAGCAGAATGGTAGCTAAGATTTCAAGGTTGATGTTGTATTCAAAATATTGAAGAGTATGGGAAGATCAAAACTAGTCCTACAGGGCCCAATTTTGATTAGTTCTGGAACAGCTTTCAGTCCCAGTTCAACTATTAGCCTATGTTTAGCCTTGAGCAAGAGCTGAAAGACCATTGTCTAAGCTTTTGAGGAGCGATGGGTATTTGGTGTGACATTCAGGGAGTATGGCCCATCCCGTTGGCCTGCTCACTTACTCAAACTGATGTCCAAAGTCAATGCATAAATCTTCCCATTGAATCAGAGCTCCAGGTCAGACCTCTCATTTAAGGAAGAAATAGTATTGGGGCAAACAAATAAACAAACTTACCCACACAGTGGGAGAGAAAATTCACTGCAGCTATCAATATTAATCAACTTAGGGCTTTATTTTTAAAAAATAAATGGGCAAAGATTTGCTATTTGAGGAAAGCCCAAAGAACAAATGAGAATGACTGTCATGACCAAAAGAACCACCACAGGAAACAGTGAAGAAAATAAAATATTTAAATTAATATTGTCAGTATGATAATTCTTTTAGAAATTAAAATATTGATGAATTGAAAAGTCAAAAATAGGGCTTCCCTGGTGGGGGCAGTGGTTGAGAATCCGCCCACCAATGCAGGGGTCATGGGTTTGAGCCCTGGTCCAGGAAGATCCCACGTGCTGCAGAGCAACTAAGCCCATGAGCCACAACTACTGAGCCTGTGCTCTAGAGCCCACAAACCACAACTACTGAGCCCATGTGCCACAACTACTGAAGCCCGTGTGCCTAGAGCCTGTGCTCCATAACAAGAGAAGCCCCTGCAGTCAGAAGCCTGCACACAGAAACAAAGAGTAGCCCCCACTCGCCGCAACTAGAGAAAATCTGCACGCAATAACAAAGACCCAATGCAGCCAAAAATAAATAAATAAATAAATTTGTTTTTTAAAAAAGTCAAAAATATGGCCTGGAAGATGAAATTGAGACAGTTTCCAGAATATAGCTTAAAAAGAAAATAAACTAAAAATATAAGAGTTAAAGGCCCAGAAGCATAGAGGATAAATTCGGAGGGTCTAACATCTTCTAAAGAGTATCAACAGGAGACCATAGAGAAAATTGAGATTTAGCAATAATCAAGGATTTACTGGAAGAAAAAATTTTGAGAGGTATGTACAGAAAGACTAAGTGCCTAATTTTTCTAGGAGTGCCAAGTTTTTCTAGGAGCTTAGGCTATATTCATACATGAAACAAACCCTAACCTAAGAAAAGTCCTCTCAAAATTTTAGAACAAGGAAAAGAGTCCTTAAATGTTCTGGTGGGCAAAGGTAGGCCACCTACAAAGATATAAGCATCCACTGTAGAATCAGATTTCTCATCACAGCACTGGATGTCAGGGAGAAAAGTACAGTGAAGATTTTAGAGCTCTGAGGTCAAAAAGAGATTCTGGGAATCCAGAGCCACAGATGCCAGAAGCCATAGCTGACAGTAAGAGCTCATGTTCCACACCTGGGGATAAAACTGAAGTAGGTAGAAGCCAAATATTTGTCATACTGATACTGATACGGTGGATGAATTCTGCCAGATTGTGTATGAGTTCTGTCTAGGCTAAGTACATAAAGACTCTCACTGTGCTTTCTTTCCAAAAGTGCTAACAAGTAAGATTTCCAAAACACATTAAAGCTTTTCTTCAATGTATTGAGAAGCAAAAAAGAATCTTTAGCTTATATTCGAGGTCCACCATGAACTGACCTCTATTTATCATGCCATACTGTTAGGTTTTCAAAACAATATTCAGCTTCCAAAGTGTATCACACTCTGTCACTCTTCCATATTTTTATGCATTATGTTCCCTTGGCCACTTCTCATGGTTTAAAACTCATTTAAAATGTCATCTTCCCTGAGAAGACTTCTCTGATAATGCCAGTTTAAGTTAGGTGCTCTCCTCTGTACTTCCATAGCACCTGGTATGTATTCCTATCCCAGGACAGGAAACACTATTTTGGGTCATTTGAGGGCAAGAAGGTACCTTGTACATTTTTACAATTATAATAATTAGCAAATTTCTTAGACCTAGGAGATTCTAATTAAGTGCTTAGTGAGTGGATGAATAAGGGAGGGGCTGGGCTTTATTTGGAGCAGATGAATAATTGAGAAAATGTAATACAAACATAGGTTCTTTAGGTAGTGTCTATCCAGTTCAGATCTCTCCATATTCTGCAATACGTAGAAGTTTTAAACTTGGGAAATTAAAAAAAAATAAAAGCAGATTTAAAAAAATAATGATTGACCCCATGTTATACAACATTTAACTTCAGCATAAAAGTTTAAGAATGAGTAATGGATCCTGTTCTTTGGGTCCTGAAACTAATATCCAGTTTTGCCTCAAACAGGAACTATTGAGAACACTTGGTGTCTCTGATCCAGTCTGATTTGGATTCTCCTTCTTTCAGGTTTGATTAATCCTCTACTAAGTGAACTTCATTTTTTTTTTTTTTTCTCTTCCACCAGATCAGCACTGCTAGTTTCAAGGCTCTTATTTTTATTTGCAGACCATTTTCCATCTTTAACAGCCAAACTTAAATTTGCTTTAATTACTTTGGCCTAAAATTAATTGATTGGAAGGTTAGCATCTTGCAATAATGCAAACCTCTGACTTAGAATCTAGGCTGGATGGCAGCAATTTGTACTTCTGTATTTTCTATGTTCTTCTACAGCTCCTTCCAGGACAGGAGAGCAGTTTGGCCCAGGTCTCACATTCACAGGACCTCAAATTTAGGTATATGATTTTATCTCTAATTCAAACCTAATTTTTCAGTGGATAATAAAATTCCATTGCCTTGTTTTTGTTTACTAAATGCGTGATTATATTAAATGTAAGCTTTAAAAATATTCCACGCATTTTATATACTTGCTTAAGTATTTAGGTTTTAAGCTACCAGGAAATTCTAAGAATTGAGCATGTGCTTATCTTAACTGCAGAGAGGCCTCCTATGGTCTTATTTGTGCTTTCTGCCCAGAGTTATGTAATGTGCTACTTTGAAAAGAGGGAAAAAGTTATATTCCATCCATTTAAGAGGGAAATATGACTTCCGGTTCGGATTTTATTTGAAAATGCTTTGCTTTTGGATAGTGCTACTACATCCCCTGTATAATTCGCTGAAACCATCCCATTTCAGGACTAACTGAAGGGTTTCTTGACTGATTGATTTATACTCATAATGTATAGGCATCAAAAGTAGAATTGTTCATATTCCTTTTTGCTTACCTCTTGTCTGTCAAGAAAAATGCTCTAATGTTGAAAAACAGAAGGCAAATAATGGGAAGAAATTAATGAAGCCCAACAAAGAGATGGTTTAATTGTTCCAGTGGAGTTTTCATTTATATATTTTATATATATATATATATATAATTTAGCATAGAATATTCATAAAATGAACTAATGAAAAGAAAACTCACACCTATACTTTAAATTCCAATCCAACACCACTGGTCTTCCCCATTTCATATAGTATCTTTCTTCTCTGTTAGGTACCCTGGATAACTGAGGTCTTAACCATAGGTCTTCTCCTTGGTTCTGCCACCTTGCAGGTGGAGTTATTTCCAACCTTCAACCCACTTCAAAAGGCAGGCAAGGAGAGTCTTGTCTTTTAAAATTTACTTTGGTAGACACTTAAATGCTGTATTCCTTAAATTCTGGCAAACTTGAGAATGCTTGATTGTTGCCTTTTAATCAAAGGAACTTAGATGGGTGTAAATGTATTGAGTCTTTTCTTTTTTGCCTTAAAACTTCTTAAACAGTAGTTCAACAACAATGTATGTTTCTTGCTTTTTTTCTGTTTCTCATTTGATTAGTCACAGGATTATTTATTCCTGAAGTTCAGTTCAATTTCACTAAGATATGTCTTATATTTGATTACTATGTGTATCTTTTCGCTCTTCAAATTCAAGTTTTTATTTCAGGAAAATTTTCATCTATTACGTTTTGAATATACATTTTATTGTTTTATTTTTCTGTTTTCTTTTTCAGAAGCATAATTATGCATGTGTTAGAATCCATTTGCCTATCTTTCACATTTATTATCATCTATTTTTTAAAAATATCTCTGTTCTTTGTCTCAGTACTTTGATGGTTTCCTCAGGCTGATTCTTTATTTCTCTATCATTTGTATTATTTTGTGTAGTTGCTGTTCCATCTGATATGACTTTTTTTTTTCTTTTGGCCATGCCATGCAGCTTGTGGGATTTAGTTTCCTGACCTGGGATTGAACCAGGGCCATGGCAGTGAGAGCACCAAGTCCTAACCACTGGACCACCAGGGAATTCCCATGACTACTTTTTTTTTCATTCCTTTTCTGAGCTACTGACTCCTACTAGCTTACTTTTTGCCTTTTTTTGTTATCTTTTATGTCTCAGTTGTTTTATTTTTTCCCCATTCTTTTAGTCTCCCTGTTACCTTGAAGAATTTTTTGTATTTCTTTCCTATTTTCTATGGTAATTAATAATTTACATTTACTGAACTCTCAGGATGTTCCAGAAACAGTGATTTTCAAATCACTTTGTATTCATTTTGTAGTTAATATTCAGAATAAAATTATGAGAGTAGGTACTATTATTAACTGTTTTTACAGATAACTAAACAGTAAAAATTATTAGTTCATAATTTACAGTTATGAAGTCCTTTCTATTGGATGAAGCACTTGCTTAAGGACATTGTGGAAAGAAAAGAGGAGAGTTAGCCAAGATCACAGCTTTGACTTAGGCACTGTGACTCAAACGTTCTTTCATCGAATATCATTTACCCTGAAGGCGTATCTCTCAGTTTTGGTATTTAGCACCTAAAAGTGCATACATAGAGGTTCCCAGTGTTTCTGTTTGGTGACTGTTGCTTCTTATTCCTTCATCCCAACTTTGTTTTCATAGGACAGTATATAAATAAAAATGATGTGCCAGCTTGGTTCAAAGATACAAAGCAAAATCAGTAAAGGGAAAAGGCACAAGGGGCAAATTCCACATGAAAACAGGCTCAAACTTCTAAAAGTCCTCTCCCAGTGACTCACATGAGACATGCTTAATTCCTCCAGCCGTGAACGTGACAGAATGTGTGAAATATTGTTACCAGGGAAGCTCATTAAAGACTAATTGCCTAGGGATTTTATTAAGGATTGGTCACATAAGCACCCTTGGCCTAGCATGTACTGAAATTCTAGCTTCCCAGAAGGAAAGCAGGTAGTCAGCATAAACCATATTGTTTACACAAACAGTTTTGGCACAGTGAACTACTACACGGTTCTGGGAACGGTGGGAACCCTCCCCAAATCCAACTTCAATGCACTTGGATCCACTCAGAAGTAACAATCTAAGAGAGAGAGCAAGGGAGTAGCCACAGTGCTTTTTAGGATTTAGGCTCAGAAATCCCACACTGTCACTTCTGACATATTAGGTTTATTAGAAATGAGTCACAAAGTCCAACCCACTCTCAAGAGGAAGGAAGGGGATATTCCTCACTAATTCTGATAAAAGATGGCAATATTTCTATTTATAGCTCCTGTGAAAATACTATAATTTAATAGAAGAAATGTAGTCTATAATCCGATTGTCTACCAGTTTTGAAATCATCCAATTCTTGATTATTTTAAGATTTGAGAAATTCATATCCCTTTGAAGACTTAATAATACTAATTATGTAAATATTCCTTACATCAAATTCACATAAAATGTGACAAAATGTACCAATTAGCAGGGTAAAATGTATAACAACATTTATTTTGATTCAAAAGATCCTATTACTCTATGAAAACTCTGGAATGCAAATCTAAAGAGGAATTGGATTTCAAAGGTAGGAACTCATTGTAGGTCACTACCATATCCTGACCAAGACCCTTAAAAACAATCCCACGAGGAAAGGAGACTGTAAACTAGTGATCAAGCTAATGCATTACCCTAATGTTCTGTCAAGAGAGGCTTGGGTCTTTAGAGTTCAGCATACCTAGCACTGTGTCTGCAGATGATTAACTACGAGAATCGCAAATGTAATCCCAAATTTGGGATTTGAGCAATGCCTGAGCTAATCCTTGAGCTTAGGCATTGACCCGGATCATCAAGGGCTCATTGCAGATTATGAAAATGCCCAAGAGACTAGGCAGTTCCAAATTAATACAGTCTCGCTGTGTGATCATGAGAAACAGCATTAAGCAGTGAACTTTCTGGCTGGTTTTTAGAAGCAGGACTCTGCCTTCATGTTTGGATTATTTAAGCCCTAGATTCTTAAATAGTGGTGGGAGGGGTGGGTGACAGCAACACTGCACTCCCTACAACTAATGCCAGTGGACGTTTTTAGGAAGGTAAGAAATGTGAGCACATTTATAATCTAAATTTATGTAGTGTATGTTGTAATATTACAGTTTAACAGTTTTGTCAGGTTATGTGACATGTAAACTCTAGGATGAACACTGTTTTAATAAGGGAAAATGTTTTTTCAAGATAGAAATAAAAATTTACAAAAACGTATGAGAAAAACGGGTTTTTGGGGAACACAGCTGATTTTATTTTCTTGTGTGTTTTCCTTATTTGTATTTTAGGTGAGGAAGAGATTTAACAACTGTTCTCTTCTTTATATATACTTAGAGGTCTGCATGAGTCCTGTCATGAAGTACCCAAGGAAGGTAGTCAGTTATAATTTAAGACCCAAGTATAAGAAAAAGGGGAGAAATTACAATTAAGAAAATCACTTCAAGTCACTATGGAGCTTATTCCTAATGACTATATAAGCAGTGTAACCTCTGAATTCCCTATTTATTTTTCCAGGTTATTGCAGGAGGTCTGCAACATTAGGCAAACCTGCACCTGAGTGAAATTGCTTAATCAGTTATGCTGTTTTAATAGCACATCTAGTGAATTGAACAAGTGCCAAAACACTTTAGTTCCAAAGGAAAACCATAAACATTCATCTTAGACTGAGTCTTTGCACACAAACTAAATTGGAGGACTTAGGATATTATCTGGTATTTCAGACCAGAAGGGAAAATAAAATATATTTTTCATCTGAGATGTCCAGATAATATAAACCAAGGGATATGTTTTCTCTTGAATTATGCTGGTATTTTCTTTTATCCTCTATTTCAGATTCAGGTCAATTCAACAAATATCTGTCTATTGTACAAGGCATTTAACTAGGCATTGTTGAGATGTGGAGATAAATGAGATTCAGTCTTTGCCCATAATAATGTGGGAGCAGAGATGGACTGGAAATGGCTACCATTTTGGGGGCACACACTACACATCTGTAGCTGTATTAGCCATCTTTTTAGCCTTTTAAACCAATTTCTACTGCCTCCTAAAAGTCTGTAAGAATTTATTTTCCTATTATCTAGAGCGGAAGTCTGAGAACCTGCGAATTTATGTAACTTAACTAAGAAACGCACATATCTTGTAAGTGACTAAGCCTGGATTCAAATTCAAATCACTCAGATTCTATAACTCAAAATGAACAGTTAATATCTGCTGATGAACAAGGCAGCCATATGTGAATGCATCTTTAAGAGTCAACATTCATTGGACAGATATTCAATTAGAATTCATCATCCCAGATCTCCTAATTTATAAAATCGATGAATGATATGGACAATATACAACCATTTTATGACAATATTGCTGCTATTGTTTATATTTCAATGATATGTTTCCTGTACAAGTAATGTACAATCCCAGGGCTATATGTAATTCCCTGTTTAGGATATACACTTTGATATTCCCATTTTGTTTATGTACCATATGGATACTGAATACTGTAACAAATAAAATCAGTTTGTTTGTTTGTTTTTGCGATACACAGGCCTCTCACTGTTGTGGCCTCTCCCGTCGTGGAGCACAGGGTCCGGACGTGCAGGCTCAGTGGCCATGGCTCACGGGCCCAGCCGCTCCGCGGCATGTGAGATCTTTCCAGACCGGGGCACAAACCCATGTCCCCTGCATCGGCAGGCAGACTCTCAACCACTGCACCACCAGGGAAGCCCTCAGTTATTTTTGATAAGTAAATTTTAGAAAGTTTAAAGTGGGGCTTATGGGCCAAATGACAATTCTGGAGACTCCCATCTGAGTTACATACAAAAATGTTGTCCCAGCTAATGAATACACATGAAGGAAGGAACCAAATGGATTGAACTGCATCTTATCCTCTGCCATTATGTAATTCTGTAAACACAACAGTCTACAGCTGTTGTGCTGCAGACTGTTATAGCAGCTGTTGTGCTGTAGACAGTTGTGCTGTTACAGTTATAGAAGCTGAATGCAAATAATTGTCTAACTTTGAACTTCTTAAGTTTAATTCTAATTAGATTTTATTCCAAAATCAAGGCATTATACAGAAATGCTGCTATAAAATAATAAAAGTATAAATAAGGCAGCCTTCTGATTTTGATTCCTAATAGCTCTTACTCCAAGTGTGGATAACCTACCTCACCATGGTTATGAATGAAATTATTCATGCAACCTTCACATATAAGGATGCCTCTTCTTGTACTCCGTAACTCAGAAAGTCTTATGTTACTAATAGATACAAACCCTTGAATATCTTTATTATCTTCCTCATCTCAAAAAGCTCTGAATATATAATAAGCATATGTTCTTTGTATGTGTGTATCTTTATTACATTAAAAAAAGTCAACCACAACATGTCTCCCTACAACATCAACTGTCCTGAAGATACAGAACAGTTTTGACAGACACAATGTTTTTATTCTCAAAAGTTTCAGTAGGAAACAGCACCAGCACAACAACGATATGTAAGTAAGAAAGTAACAATATTAGACCAATACCCTGTAAAACATTAGCATTATATGTTTATTCAACATAAAGTAATGTAAATGATTTTGGCAGTATAAGTCTTCCATCTATATATTCTATGTGGCCTGGTGGGACCTCCAGGTGTTCATCAAAGTCCAGCTCCCCTGTTACTATAGTGCCCAAATTGTCTCTAGGGCTGCTGACCTAGAATGCATTCTGTAGTCTCACCTGAAGTTAGGTGTGACTATGTGATTAAACTCACCAACAGAATACGAGTGGATGTGTCATGTGCCCCTTTGGATCTTGGCTTTTAGATGCAGAACACTTCCATCACGTACTCTCTTTAGATGCAGAACACTTCCATCACATACTCTCTTTCCCTTTCCTGACACATCCTGGTAGATGTGTCAAGGCAGTGACTCAGCCTCTATCATGCAGAATATGAAAATACTGTAGGAGAGATTGGAGCAACAAAGGACAAAAACCTGGCTCTCTGACAAAGTGGAGCAGAGATTCCCTGGATGATCTCGGCCTTTCATATAAGGGCTTCCACAGAAAAGAGAGAGGAAAAAGTCATGTTTTTATAGTTCTTATACTTTTGAATCTCTATTGCAGCAGCTTATCTGTCAGCCTAATTAAGGCATGTGGGAAAGACCCCTCTTAAAGGTCTGGTTTCCTCACTGACAAAATAAAGATACTAGACTAGAGGGTCTCTAAAGTCTCCCCAAGATAATATTCTGTGAAATTGACTATTTTATTCTATGACAAGTTCTTGTTAAGAAGTTGGAAAATAAAACCTGCAAGACATTCATATTAATGAAGCAATTGCTATACAAATATAATGAAAAGCAATTACAAATTTAAAGAATCCAATTTAGATAAAGATTTATATGGTGTTGACAGACTCCAGTCTATTTATATTCCTTTAACTGAACAGAAAAAGAAAACCCTATAGAGATTCCATAGTGAGGCAGGCTTCAAATTATTACTAATCACCACCTTTCTCCCTAGTGCTACAGGAAACTGAACACAGAACATGTGGTGCTATGTGGAACTGACTGGACAGAAGTACAGAAATAAGAATGAAGAGTTCATGCAATAATCAAGAGTGAGAAGCTCTGAGACTGTGAGGAAGATAGAAGTACCATGTGTTTTCAGGCCAGGCAACCCATATAGGCATACCAGTGATGACACTTACTGGTAGTTATGTGACCTTGGGAAAGTCACTCCACGTTCCCTTTTCTCAGTTCCCTCATTGGTAAAATAGCTATGAAAATAGGATCCATTTCAGAATATTATAAGGTTTTAAAAAGACAGTGCATGTAGAACACTAAAGTGGCAATAGTCACAGTTTAATAGATGCTAGCTATTTTTGTTATGATACTACTGCTTTTGTTAGTAGTAGAAGTATGATTTTAAGCTATCAAAGATGTCATGCACCCAGGGCTTCCTTGGTGGCGCAGTGGTTGAGAGTCCGCCTGCCGATGCAGGGGACATGGGTTCGTGCCCCGGTCCGGGAAGATCCCTCATGCCGCTGAGCAGCTGGGCCCGTGAGCCACGGCCACTGAGCCTGCACGTCCGGAGCCTGTGCTCTGCAACAGGAGAGGCCACAATAGTGAGAGGCCCGCGTACCACAAAACGAAAACAAAAACAAACAAACAAAAAGGTGTCGTGCATCCAAACACTGTAGAATGCAAACACCAAGTTACACAAGATGGGCTATCTTCAAGGGGACTGCAATTGCCTTGATGAAACAGGACTCAACTATGGAAAATTAATTCATAATTAAGTAACAGATATATGCTACTGCATAGAAATGCAGTAAGTATTCACAAGGTGAAGGAAGTGTAAAATGGCATAGACTTTGTGGAGAAAAGAACATTGAAAGCCTGTGCTAAGGATAATAAAGGCTTGAAGCTTGCTGTGTGTTGAATATTATTTTAACTGCTTTATGCACTTGGCTTATGTAATCCTCACAATAATCTTACGAGTACATACTTTGCTTACTTCTATTTTATAGATAAGTAAATTGAAAGATAGAGAGCTCAACTAACTTGCCCCAAAGTTACAGGTGGTACTCGATGGAAGCTGTATAAGAACTGACAAACTGAAACAAAACCAGGGCCAGATCAGAAGCACCGAGTGACACTGAGTTCTTAGAAAGGATAAATCGATGAATGAAAAGCCCATGTCATTCCAAGTAGGGAAGAAAATAAAGACAATCAAGGAAGAAGATTTTGAGTATGACTTATGTCTGAGTGAGAGAGGGAACAGATCTTAATTAGAGCAGTGGCTAAAATAATTATGAGTATGCTCTTATTAAATCCTACGCATTTACATATAGAAATGTTATTTTAATATGAAGGAATGTGATTTTTATAGAAGCCTTGAAATTATAGTGTAATAATTAACCAGTGTTTTTTATTTGTTTAGATAATTATATTCATTTAAGTCTAATCTTTCTCAGACCTCATATTAAGGAAAATGTAGTCCTCTCTCAGAGTTCTGAGACTTTCTGAATGTGTAAAGAATTAGGCCAGGAGACTGATAAGCAAGCTTTCTGCACTTTAATAGAAATGACATTAAAATATTTCCCTCTTTTGGCCCATTTTAAAGGAGTTTTTTTCATGGATAGCATGAACTGAAAAATGCAAGTATTTTATTTGAAGCATTGATAAGTGAAAAAAATATTACACGAGTTTGATGTGAAGTATCTGCTTGTCTAATGAAATCCTGGCAGAAATATGCCTTACTTTTAACACAAGTTAATTTTATAAATCAAACATACTCTCAAGAGAAGGGAAATAGCACTGTGTCATTTTTTGGCAATCGTTCTAAAGCTGAATATTTAAACAGTGAATCTTGGCACCCATAAAAGAGTTTAAACATCAACAGTGTTCTTAAAAAAGACCAAATGACAGTTGAGCTGTGGAAATTCTGCTAACTTTCCATGTAGGAAACATCCTGAACAGAAAGAGGTCTATGTCCCTTTATATGCTACATTAATAATTTGAAAGATATATCTATATCTTGTTTAAAAATTTTCTCAAAGACTGAGTCTGCTTAGTGGAAAAATGTAAATTAGTGTTTGGTAACCAGATTAAAAATGTCATTTTAAAAATAATTTTGTAGTATAGTCTAAAGTCAGGGAGCCTGATCCTTCCAGCTCCATTTTTCTGTCTCAAGATTGCTTTGGCTATTTGGGGTCTCAAAGCTACAGTAATCAGAACAGTTTGGTACTGGCACAAAAACAGAAACATAGATTCAATGGAAGAGGATAGAAAGTCCAGAGATAAACCCATATACCTACGGTCAACTTATCTATGACAAAGGAGTCAAGAATATACAATGGAGAAAAGACAGTCCCTTTGATAAGTGGTGCTGGGAAAACTGGATAGCTATGTGTAAAAGAGTGAAATTAGAATACTCTCTAACACTATACACAAAAATAAACTCAAAATGGATTAAAGGCCTAAATGTAATGCCAGATACTATAAAACTCTTAGAGGAAAACATAGGCAGAACCCTCTCTGACATAAATCTCAGCAATATCTCTGTTGATCCACCTCCTAGAGTAATGAAAATAAAAACAAAAATAAACAAATGGGACCTAATTAAACTTAAAAGATTTTGCAGAGCAAAGGAAACCACAAAAAAAAAACAAAAAGACAACCCACAGAATGGGAGAAAACATTTGCAAACCAAGTGACCGACAAGGGATTAATCTCCAAAATATACAAACAGAACATGCGGCTTAATATCAAAAAAAGTAACCCAATTAAAAATGGGCAGAATATCGAAATAGACATTCCTCCAAAGAAGACTTACAAAGGGCCAAAAAGCACATGAAAGGATGCTCAACATCACTAATTATTAGAGAAATGCAAGTCAAAACTACAATGAGGTATCGCTTCATACCAGTCAGAATGGCCATCATCAAAAAATCTACAAACAATAAATGCTGGAGAGAGTGTGGAGAAAAGGGAACCCTCCTACACTCTTGGTGGGAATGTAAATTGGTACAACCATTATGAAGAACAGTACAGTTTTATATTTAAAAAACTAAATATAAAACTATCATATGATACAGCAATCCCACTCCTGGACACATACCCAGAGGAAACCATTATTTAAAAAGATGCATGCACACCAATGTTCATTGCAGCATTATTTACAATAGCCAAGACATGGAAGCAACCTAAATGCATATCAACAGAGGAATGGATAGGAAAGACATGGTACATATATACAATGGAATATTACTCAGGCATAAAAAATAAAAACAAAATAACGCCATTTGCAGCAACATGGATGGACCTAGAGACTGTCATACAGAGTGAAATAAGTCAGACAGAGAAAGACAAATATCGCATGATATCACTTCTACGCAGAATCTAAAAAAAAAATAGTACAAATGAACTTATTTACAAAACTGAAATGTAGATGTAGATGTAGAAAACAAACATGGTTACCAGGGGATAAGCGGGGGGAGGGATAAATTGAGAGATTGGAAGTGATATCTACACACTACTATATATAAAATAGATAACTAAAAAGGATCTACTGTATAGCACAGAGAATTTTACTCAATACTCTGTAATAACCTATATGGGAAAAGAATTTAAAATAGAGTGGATATATGTTTATGTATAACTGATTCACTTTACTGTACACCAGAAATTAACAACACTGTAATTCAAATGTACTCCAATAAAAATTTTTTTAAAAAAGTAATTTTGGTTATGTTGGTATGATGGAAGTCTCCCTTTATTTTATAAATATAAAAATGTATACTCAATCATATTTTCATAGTAGAGTTTATTACATATTAGCAAACTTCTGCTAAGTTAAAATAAAATATTGAAGATGTCAAAACTAACAATGCTCATATTCTTGCTGGATTAGTTTTCATAAATATGAAACTGAGACATCAACATTCATCAGTTTTTCATAATTTAAATGAATATCTCCACTTGTTCTTTACTCTTATTACTGCATTTAAAGTTTTCAAAGGAGTCTTGTTACTATCCTTCTGTTATTTATAAATAAACCTATATTTTCAGTAAAGATGGATTCACCCATTCTGGAATTCGTTGGGCTCTAGACCATAAAGCTGAACAAGACAGCATTATACCTCCCCAAATGAAGTTTCCAATCTACAGTGAAGGGTTCTTTTAACAATAATAATTTTAAAAATTAGTAATTTAAAAAGACTAAATATGCCATAAATGGTGTATTTTGAAAGGCTTTAAAAGAAATTTTTCTAAATTGGTTTTATATCTACACTTCCAAAGGTTTAATAGAGAACTATGATTGGGATTTTTTATTTCTCCGTGTTTATGTACTTTTTAAAAAATTTTTGGATCAGATAATTAGGGTTTTTAATCTTTTACTCTGATTTCCTTTTATGTGAAGTACCTGAATACAAAGGTGCCTAGAGAGACAGACATGGTTAGGGGGGCTATATTTGAGGTCAGTAAAGAATTCTTTAGACTTACTGAGATTCATGAAATGCACATATAAATGCTGAATTCTCATAATCAAGAGTAAGAGCTCAAAAAAGTCTTTAGCACTTACAAAAGATGTCAATCACGTGCTTTACTGCTTATAGATACATTTCTATGCACATTATTCCAAACAATGGAGAAAGAGAGACAAACTAAATTTAAGCTGTGAGTAAATTTCAATAATTCTAGGTTGTTCTACTCTAAACTGTATACATCTTCCTTTAAATACCCATTTTTAAAATTTAAATTTAATCCAGTTTATTTTGATATTTTAAAAATAATGTCTATTTTCTCTTTCAGACGTACTGTTTAAGAGGATTTATTTTATTCATGTGAAAAAGTTGATTTATTCTCTGCAGAAAAGAGAAGAAGGTTGATGCTTATCAAGACACAAGAAATGCAAAACAGGCTTCAAGAGTGGGAAGGGGAAATACTTGCCTTGGACTTTCCTTGATTACTTGTACAGTTATTGGTAAAATATCCAAACAGAATACATTCGGCTTTCCTTGCCCCAGGCATATCACTATTTCACATTTTCTTGTGGCCCTGTCTTTCTATCATTCTGTTATCCACATAGCCATCTTGAAATTTAATAACATTTATCATTCTCCAATTAAGTTATATGAGGTGAGACTCTAACTCAATTAACATATATCATGTGGGGAGCACTTTATATCTTTCAAACACTGCTAACACACTCCAGTTCCAAGTGGATTCATAGCAGAGCAGTCAGCAAGTCTTAAGGACTACTCTCCTGCGATCTATCTTTTTCTCTTTTTTTTTAAATAAAAGATGCTACAGTTTTTTTCACTCACTTACTTAAAACTATAAAACTATGTTATATTTACTTCAAAAAACTGCTTTTCTATAAAGAAACAGAGGATTTTTTTGGTTATTATTTGGTCTTTCTGAATATGGGGAGGTTATGTAGATTTTTGAAGAATTTAATAAACTTTTCTCCTTAACCTAATTGTAAAAATCTTAACAATTATTAGAATGAGTATATATATTTCATACATAAGTAAAAATGCTGAACTTTAAATATCCTCAAATACAAAACATTAGAAATCAGTGGATGATCCAGTGAAAATAAATAGATAAAAAATAAAGAGATAAGAATCTAATTCTCATGGCACTGAATTCCTCAGTTGTTAAATGATCATGGTGGGAAAGTAAATCCTGTCAAGGGTTTACCTCCTATACTCACAAAAAATATTTAAATATACTTCAGTATTAGTAATATATGTATTAAGAAATCATAATAATTTCAAGATGTAAAGAATAAAAGATCAATTAAAACTTAATTGCCCTGTGCTATGTGGCTGCTTCCCACTAGCTATCTATTTTACATTTGGTAGTGTATATATGTCCATGCCACTCTCTCACTTTGTCACAGCTTATCCTTCCCCCTCCCCATATCCTCAAGTCCATTCTCTAGTAGGTCAGGGAGATCAGCTCGGTAGTTTGTGACCACCTAGAGGGGTGGGATAGGGAGGGTGGGAGGGAGGGAGACGCAAGAAGGAAGAGATATGGGAACATATGTATATGTATAACTGATTCACTTTGTTATAAAGCAGAAACTAACACACCATTGTAAAGCAATTATACTCCAATAAAGATGTTAAAAAAAAACTTAATTGCCAAAAAATATTTCTTAAATAAAACTAAATGTATTACTCACTTTTTAAAGGAATCTTGAAAAGAACATATATGAAAGCAAAGAATTTCTTTTTTTTTTTTAGATTTAGAACTGTTGTTCTTAACTTGATTTTCTGGGAAAGGATACTTTTCTGTAAATGGACCTTACTACTATTTGTTATGTAACTCCAGGGAGTGCCATTCGAGTGCCGTTCATTTAATGTATCGTGTGAATGGTAACCTCGTGGTTGAACATGATGGAGGCCCACTGTCTACACCTGGTTCTCATTTGGTTATTATGAGGTAGGTGGACACAGAATCTGCTGCATTCCATAGGATGACTTTAGGTGGTATTAGAATGATTCCTGGGGCCAGCTACATAATTTCTAGGGCCCATTGCGCAATGAAAATGTGCTCCTTGTCCAAAAAACAGAAAAGAAGGTTTTTCCTTTCTTACACAGTTTCTCTATTTACTGTCATGGTGTTTTTAAATTTTTCTATTTCATATTACACACACCCTCCCCTCCCCCGGGCACAGAGAAACTGACAGGAGTGCAGACCCTTACAGGTGCTTGGGGCCCTGCCCTAAAACTTGTTGAGCCAGACTTCAAGTGTCCCTGTCTCTGAGCCCAACCCTGGCCAGGAGTGGAGTACAGCCCTCGCTGCTGGGCAGGAGCAGGGAGCAGGTGGACCAAAACCCACCTCAGGAAGGGGCTGAGAGGTGAGAATGCATATGAGCTCCAAGTCCCTGAGTTATGTTCCATTGTATCACTGGGCTTCACTTAAAAACCACAAATTCAAAGATAAAATTAAGAATTTTAAGAAGCAAGCTCAGAGCATTAAATCCAAAAGGAGTACCTTCTGGGTATAAGGCCCTGTGCTGGTGCACTGGTTGAACACCTGTGAAGAAGGACGGTGACTACATAATTCATCATCTAAACCAGGATGGTTTTGATCTTGAAAGGGGCACCACTGTAACCTCGCTGGGACAAGAGGCATAAATCCACCTGATTTGGGACAAATTGTGATGAATAGTTACCCTACAGAAAATACAACTCAAATAAACCTTTAAAATTTATAAATTCCTAGGGACCCACAAGAAAAAATCCAGGGGTAGAGTTGGCTTAAATCCAATGATCCCTGTTCCATTTCTGTAGGATTCTCTTTGCTTTGCTCCTCTTCATGTCCTTTCATCCTGAGGCAGTTATAGTTTAATTAGTTATAGCAGCTCCAGATCTTAAATTTGGTTAAAACAATATCCAGAAGAAGAATAAAGTTCTCTACCATCTATATACTAGGTAATTCCAGAACAGAAAAGGCCTTTCTAGAAGCTTCAGGAAACCTCTCCTTCAGTTACATTGACCTAAATTGAATCACATGCTCATTTCTGAACCAATTACTATCAAAAGAGACAACTGACTTTAAGCCTATAAGAACCACCTCCAGAGATGGGAATGGGATCAGTAGATGGGCTCCATTGAAGACTGTAAATCTCAAAGAAAATCAGGTTTTGTTAAGAAAATTCCTGTTATGAAAGTGGAAACAGTACAGATGCAGAACTGTCATCTAATAATGTTGAACTGATTTTTCCTGGATAAACAGAGGAAACTCAGTGATACGAGCCCAGATCACATTTGCAGTGGCACATTATGTAGGCATAGCCAAGCCAGACAGGCAGATTCAGACGAGTTTGGTCTTCCTAACAAGGCTCTTAGGACCCCTTATGATTTTGTTTCCTGCCAATATCTCTCACTACCACAGGGGAGGCAATATATTATCCTTACTCTATTAGGGTTTGTTTTTGTTTGTTTGTTTGTTTTTTTGTTGGAGTCTGAGAATTAAACTGACATAAGCCATCAGCAGAAGGAAGGCATACAAATTTACTTAATGTAAGTTTTATGTGATATGGGAGCCTTCATAAGGAATGAAGACCCAAAGAAATGGTGAAACTTAGATGTTTTTATATTAGGTTGAACAAAGGCATTTGTGGAAAAGTAAGTAAACTATATGGGGGGGCTAAAGGAAGACAAGAAAAGAATTATTTTAACAAAGTCTGTTTGTGTAAAATTCTCTTAGTCTCAACTTCTCGTTCCTGATGATAAGAATGTTACTTTTCTAGCATATGGAGGATATCTTTCACAGAGGAGTTTCATATCCTGCTTTTAAGAAAAAGAAGGTCAGAATGTTTTTCTTATCTTTGCTGTTTATCACGTGCCTTTAACTCAAAATAATCAATCTGCCAGAGCGGCATATTTTGGGGTGATGTGTTCAGAACTCCTTCACCACATACCTGACAAACAAAGGAGTCAGACCCAAAGAAATACTTGAACAGGTCAAAATGTGTGATGCTCTATTACCCTATTTTACATCTCAAGTTCCTAGTATTTACTGAACACTTAATACATATGCATTAAATTAAGGACAAAAGCATTATTAGGGCTAAAAAGCATCATTACATTTTGACAAAATTTAGGAAGATATAACCATTTCAAACTTAGATGTATCTAATAAATTAGTTTAAAATATATACAGAAAAATGGATAAAAGTACAGGGAGAAGTTGACAAATCTATTATAGTGATTATGAAGTCTCCCCAAATCTATCTATAGATTCAATGTAATTCAAATAAAATTCTCTGAAATATTTTCCTATATATGGGAAAGCAAAGGGCTAAGAATAGCCAAAATAAACTTGAAAAAGAGAAAGATGAGATGACTTTCCTTACCAAATGTCAATAATATCAATATATACTTTCATTCATGTAAGAAAATGATAGAAAAATTAACCAATGATTGAAATTAAATTGGTTTAACCACATGTAAAATATTTTTAATATTAATAAAATATGAACATTTTATATTATCTTATAAATTAGAATATTTTGATACCATATGAGAAGTGGTTCCATATATGTCACATCTAACAATGTTCACCCTCATTAGAATATAAACTCCATGAGGACCAGGAAATTGTGTTTGTGTGTGTGTTTTCTATTGAAAGAGTACTTAGCAGCTAGTAGGTGTTCAATAAATATTTGCTAAATGAAGGAAGAAAGAATTAGGAAAACCACCAAAATATATTTCCTCAGAAGAATACATAAAGTATGGTATGATTAGAAAATGAAATACATTTCAAAATAAAAAGTAATATACTATAGATAAATAGTGTTGTGTTCAAAAAATAATTTGAGTGAAAATAAGTTTCAGAAAATTACATATAGTGTGTTGTTTTTATGGACTAAACAGCAAAAATAATACCTTTTAGGGATATAAACATCTATGATAAGACTATTTTAAAAACAACAGAATGATAAATATGGAAGAGGCAGGACAAAGGGTTGGATAGGGACACATATGAGAATGCATGAACATTTGAAATGCTCTAGTTATTGAGTTGGGGGTACTTAAGAAAAATTATTATTATTATGCATTTTAATTTATAAATGGTATATATTCCTTTATATGTATTAATTACGTTAGAATAAACAAATACAATTTTAAAAAGCAAATGAAAGCACTTAAAAAATATATAGATATTTCTTCACTTAGAACATTTAGATAAAACTGTAAAATATGTTTGAAATTGTATAGTAAGCCAATTGTAGATCTGGCACAGGAACAAAGTTTCCCCCAAGCTAATTTGGTACATTTTCAAAGAGTACATACCTTCCAATTTGCTGGATTAATAATTAGAACTTTGTAAGATTTATTTTTTTTAAAACTAGAATTAAAACCTTTGAGTTTAGAGCCCACTAATTTGGATTTGGCAATAATTCAAAGTGAATCAGGCTTACGTTTACCTTTGCACTATTTAAAAAGAATCAGTACTGTAAGCAAATTAACTGTGTTAAGACTGAAAGTTTAAAAGAAGAGGATTAGCTTTTTAATTGTTCACATTTTTCATGGATATAAAAAATATTGACTTAAATCAATATAATCACTCTTCTAATCACAAATGAATGAGGCTTATCTATTCATTTGAGCAGGATCTGAGAACTTTGGCCTTCAAGAGATGATTTTTCTCCAGAAACTTAAATGTATGAAACCTTAATTGCTTATAAAATACTCATAATTTGTTTTCCAAAAATTCTAGTCATTTTTCTACATGGTAGGAAAATGTGTGTTTTTTATGCACAATTCCCCTTTTAAAAGATTAGCTTAGGAATTAAAGAAAAAATTTCTTGGCTACTCAGGAGACAAACACAAAACATTGCCTTATCCTAAATTCTACAACATGACTGGGATTCAATGTGGTTTGTGTTGATCTAATCTAAAAATAGCCATAGAAAGGACAATTGGAAATGTTCCAGAAGAATAAGAATGATATTAAGAGAGTAATTAGGCTAATATGTTTAATGTTCTGAGAAGAAAACACATGGAGAAGGATCCCTCCTATTCCCAGGAACATAAGTAGTCTCAGTGTTAAAGAATTATTGAGAGAAATATTGAATAATCTAACTCAGTGAAAAAAATATCATTTAAATATAATGTGTTAAGGCACTTAAAGGACAGAGTACTTAATAAAGTATATTTAGAGTATATTGATTACAGCCATAAATTTATATACTTCTTGTGTAGATAAATTCATTACCATGATCCATTCAGAATAACCATTTTAGATGGTATTGCTCTATACAGAATTCTGACAAACACAAGTGAAGCTGATTTATTCAAGAGAATTATTCATTTAATTTCCACCATTTAGTATTTATGTTCCCTTTTCATTCATTTATTCATTTCATCTTTATTCATTTATGCATTTATCAAGTATTCATTTAAATGCGTTTCATTATAACCACAGTAGGGTGAGATTTTCAGTAAATTTATTCCTTTAATAGGTTTATTCTTACAAAATCCTCTGAGCAGATAAAGGTTGCTTGACCCATTATGTTCACATCTCTTTAAATTTTTTACAACTTTTCCTTTATCCATTTCCTTTCTTAATTTGGATGCTTTCCTTGAATTTCATTGAATTTCCTGGAATCAACCTCACTAATCTATTTAATATTTGACATACTAAATATTTTTTATTCAATGAATATATATTATGTTGTAGGTTCTATATAGTAGTCATTGAAGAAACTTTACTATTCAACAGTCAAGCAAACTTATTCCACACTAGGTAATATAATAACACTTTGAGACTAACACTATTATTTAAAACTATTTATATATCACTAACATTGTCCCTGGTTATTTGAGACTTTTTCAGCTTCATGATTTTTTTGTTGTTATTTCACTAAAATTAACTTGCTATTTACAAAAATGTAAACTAATTAAATTTTACATTGCCAGTGGAACTGTTATTATTATTATTTGTTTGTTTAATGATGATTGTGTATCTACTCTTGCTAGTCCAATGACAGAGACATACAGATAATGGGGCAATTTTTCTTAACTTTTCATATTTGAATTTGATGCTCAGTTTTTTAAAGTTTGTCACTTAATAGATAACTCTTTTTTCTTTCTTTATCCCCCAGCCTTACCATTGCTGTGTTCCTATTCTTTATATCTATTTCTTCCCAACCACTTTACTCTATTTTGGTTTGGTTATTCATTTTGGCTCCCTTTTGTGGGTTACTGATTTTGCCTTCTAACCTAGTTTTCATTTTTCATGCTTAGTTTCAATGTCTCTGAAGATTTGGGGTCAGGGTCCCTCACTCAGACAATTCTAGTCCTAGAGAATAATGAGCAGGCACTCCACTTTTAGCCCAGCCTAATTCTTTCTCCCAACTCCTCTTGTTATAACTTTGGAAAATCATGTAATAAAATCTGTTTGAAATTATTGTATGGAGCTGTTTCCTAATTCAAACTGGTGACTATGGAGAGTAAATGAGTTAGCTACCATCCTTACACTAGCCTAGATTTTGAACACCAGAAGGAGGTGGGAGCAGCAATATTTCCTATTTAATTATTTAAGCAACTGGTTTCCTTCTAGTTTTGTTTGTTTGTTTTTTTAAGTATGAGGCTTCCTGTTAAAGGGTGGCAGAAAAAAAGATACAAGACTCAGAGGTGACAATTGTTATTGTCTTTCCTTTGAGTTTCAATTTTTATTTGAGGTCAGCACGGATACATAGATAAACTCTACAATGTTAATAGGAATGAGTATGAGCATCATGGGAAAAAAATGAGTGTCAATGTAGTAGTCAGAAGACAAAGAACTGAACGCAAAGTTCCATTTGCCATAAATTGTTCTACAGAAATGTAGTCTGCAAGAACATTGCCAAAGGGTGCGCAAACAATGCCAAAACTCATAGAATTTAGAGAAAAAAGTAAGAGTAAATTCCACCTTACATGTATTATGGTGATTATCCTAAGTCATATTCAAAACCAGTGTGCTTGGGTGAAAGAAGGTGCCTTAAAGGTCCATTGCCTATTGCTTGTTTAAATTGCTTTTTCTGAAATTATATCTATGTTCAATCATTTTCTATAGGAATATTTTGAGATTATAGTACTTGTTATTTTTTAATTACAAGTGTGGTTTTAGTAACAGGGCATGGTTTTATAAAAAAAACTAATGTGATGTAAGTAATAAACAGTAGCATTATTGTGAGTTCAAATCTCTGTGATGTCAGTGGTCATAATATGGAGAAAACGTCTCATGAAAGCCATCTACCCTAGGTGCTGTATACTGATGAGAACTTCATTTTTTTTTAATTTAAATTTAATTTAATTTTTATTGTCTGTAGTATAGTTCATTTACAGTGTCATGTTAGTTTCAGGTATACAGCAAATATATATATATATATATATATATATATATATATATATATATATATACACACAATCATTTTCAGATTCTTTTCCCATATAGGTTATTACAGAATATTGAGTAGAGTTCCCTGTGCTATGAAGTAGGTCCTTGTTGATTATCTATTTTATATATAGTAGTGTGTATATGTTAATCCCAAATTCCTAATTTATCTCTCTCCGCTTTGGTAACCATAAGTTTGTTTTCAAAGTCTGTGAGTCTATTTCTGCTTCGTACATAAGTTCATCTGCCCTAGGTTCTGTATACTGATGAGAGATTTAATTAGCAACAGAGAGAACTTGGAGAGATTTGAATCAGCCTCTTGAGAGACTGTGTTTTGCAATTTTTGTTTTAACCACAGGTAATCAAACATTACACATAAACTCTTAAGTATGTAAACACACATCCCTCATGTTTCATTCTTGCCTCAGTTGAAGTCTCTTAACTAAGTTCTTGCTACCTCTCACCTCCTATGGGCCGTCTTTCTAATGAATTCTTCTTCACTTTAAAAGACTCTGTCCATTCTTCGTCAGTTATAAATTCCATGAACAGCCCTTAGGACAGCCCTTCACAAGGACAGGGCCTGTCTCCAGATTTATTAGTGTCCTGAACATATATCCTCCACTTCAACAAGTGAATCCGAACAGATGACATTGCTTTAATGTCTGCATGCCTTTACACCTGTTGTTCCTTTGCCTAGAAGTCCCCATTCTCCCTTGCCTAGCAAACTTGCCATTCTCTGCAGCAGCTCATGTCATGTCTTTCATGAGGCTTTCCTTTACAGAAAGGAAAACTTTATAGTTCCTTTCCTTTATAGTTCCTCCTTTTCATTGCTCCAACATAATTTTATTCATAACTTTAATAGTTCTATGTGATATGGAGAGAGTACACCATAGTGGTTAAGATCATGCCTTTGACTCAGCAATTCCCAGAGCATAACCTTGAGCAAGTTATGTGAGCTCTTTGGCTCTCAATTTCACCACCTGTAAAAAAGAGGTAATAATAGTAGGTCAAAGGTGGTTGATTACTTCCTGTTTCAAGTTTAACAGGTAAAGAGCTCAGAGGCCACACTCCTAACCTCACAACAAGAAAAAGTTAAACAAACTGAAAAGCAATTACTTTTCTTGGACCCATCAAGGAACTGAAGTTTCAGGGCAAACCACTACTAAAATCTGGTGAGACAGGCTCACCTGGAGAGTTAGAGACCAGATCTGCTTACTTGGAGCAAAAGTCATTGAAGCAATCAACTGGGAGGAACACTTTAATATACTTTGGTTGAATTAGGAGAGGCTGAGTGTGGACTACTATGAGAATGAAAAACTCCTAGGATCAGCAGTCATAGGGGAAGCCCATTCTTTTCTAGGCTTTACCTCCAGGTAAAGAACAGAGGAGCCAACTTAAAGAGCTCCAAATCCCCAGAGCTAGAACAATTTGAGCAACAAATAAAGTAGGATCAGATTTCAGCACAAAGTGTAAAGTAAATAACCTGAGTCCATAAATGACATAAATAAATGATTGAATAAATAAATAAATGGTGGAGAATAGGCAAATCTTTCATGCAGAAGAATCTCAAATAATTTATGTAGCTACTCTGACCTCAAGGAAGTACAACATAACTGCCCACTAATTAAGTGCTGACGTGCATATTTTCTTCCAAAAGAAACCTGAAAAAACACTATCTCGGCCAGGTGATCAACAGTTATGTCATTGATATTATGTACCTTTGATATGATGAATGAAAATGACACTTTACCTCTGTGATCTTCCTCTCAGCAACCTATAATCCCAGATTAATCATGAGAAAAACATCAAACAAATTCGAAGAGTAGGGTATAAAACAAAACACCCGACCAGTACTCCTCAAAATTGTCAAGTTCATCAAAAACAAGTCTGAGAAACTATTAAAGCCAAGAGGAACCTAAGGAGCTATGATAACTAAATGTAATGTGGTACCCTGGATAGGATTTTGGAATTGAAAAGAACATTAGGTGAAAACTAAAAAAATCTGAGTCAAGTATAAACTTTAGTTAATAATAATATATCAATACTGGTTCATTAAATGTGACACATGTAACATCTGTGATGGTTAATATTATGTGTCAACTTGACTGGAACACAAGGTGCCTACATATTTGGTTAAATATTAGTCTATGTGTGTCTGTGAGGTTGTTTCTGGATGAGATTTACATACAAATCAGTAGACTGAGTAAATCAGATGGTCCACCCCAATGCCAGTGGGTCTCATCCAATCCATAGGAGGCCTGAATAAAATAAAAGGCAGGACAAAGAAGCATTTGCTCTCTGCCAGATTGTTTTTGAAATGGGACCTGGCTCTTTTATTACACTTGGATTGGAATTTGCACCTCTAGGTCTCCTGAGTCTCCAGTTTGCAGAGGGCAGGTCATAGGACTTCTCAGGATCCATAATCACATGAGCCAATTCTGAATAATACTTAAATAAATAGCATATATATATATATATATAGAGAGAGAGAGAGAGAGAGAGAGAGAGAGAGAGAATATATATATGTTGTATATATGTATTATATATATGTATCCTATTGGTCTGTTTCTCTGGAGAACCCTGACTAATACACATACTGAAGTAAAATGTTAATAACAAGACAAATTTAGTGTGAGATATATGAGAACTCTGTCTTATCTTTGCCATTTTTCTGTAAATCTAAGACTACTGTAAAATAAAAAAGTTTATTTAAAAAAAGTTTGAGGGCTTCCCTGGTGGCACAGTGGTTGAGAATCTGCATGCTAATGATAAACACGGGTTTGAGCCCTGGTCTGGGAAGATCCCACATGCCACGGAGCAACTAGGCCCGTGAGCCACAACTACTGAGCCTGCATGTCTGGAGCCTGTGCTCCGCAACAAGAGAGGCGGCGATAGTGAGAGGCCCGCGCACTGCGTTGAAGAATGACCCTTGCCACAACTAAAGAAAGCCCTCGCACAGAAACAAAGACCCAACACAGCCAAAAATAAATAAATAAACAAATGTGGGGTTTAAAAAAAAATTTTTTTTAAAGTTTGAATATTGGTAATTCAATAATAATGTTGCTTAATTCTTTATAGGATTATAATGCAGATTAAAAGAGGTTAATTGGTGTAAAATTCTTAGAACAATGCCAGGCACAAAGTAAAGGTCAATAAATGCTACCTGTTATTATTAATGTATCATGTAGGTTTATTTTATCAGTTTTTCACTATTCTTCAATCTTCTTTTCTCTACCTGAATCTTATTATTATTTATTTTTGTAATTTCTGGAGATCAATTTTATTAGTTCTATATATGGCAGGCTTTGGAAATTTAATAAGATTGACCAGTATAATTTATTCAATGAATGCTTATGGCAGCTATCTTTTGCGTTTTATACTCGTCTACCTATTACAGAAATAGACAAAGGAATAGAAAACAATTTTTAAATAAAATCTCTACAACTTACCTGGAGAGATTTAATTTTTTATGTTTTTATCATTTGTCTTGCTACTATCTATTTTGAACTGTTTTTTTACTCGGTCTTTCTCCAAAATGGAGCTAAGGTAATAAATATATGAGTTAACTAGGGAATAAGTAGAAAGATATGGAAGTAATAATGTGATATCTATCATGTAAATAACTCTCCCAATTACACATACAAACTCCCTCCAGCCAGACATGTTTAAGGACTGAGTGATCTGAAGTCACACATATACATTTGATTTCCAGCCCTTGCAAACTGTGTGCTTTTAGCAAGTTTCTTAACCTCTCTGTTTCAGTCTATCCTATTAATAGATAAAGATAAATGTGTAGTTGTTGTAAGGAACAGACTAAACAGACAAAGGAACTAAAGTAAGTAATGTATGTTCAGTAAACAACCACTATAACTTACACAGTAATCTCAGCTAGGAAAATGTCTTTATATTTGTTAATCCTGAACCTTGGGTGCTGCAGAAAAGTGTATCATTGAGTAGGTAGAATGTTATTCAGAACATTCTATAATATCTGATTCTGACATTGTATTCAACAAGTAACATCAAATTGTTTTCTCATTAAGGAAATTTTTATGGTCTTTTCCCTCCCTCTCCCTCTTTAAAATAGAATTAAAGTTTAATTTTGCACCTAGCATAATTCTTAAGTCTCTTACATTACTCTGTTTTAACTGTATTTGAAGCCTGAAATTAAAATTGGAAACATTCTGAAAATAATACCAGTACATTTATTTATGGACTTTCTTCACCTTCAGTAGTAATTTCATTTCTCACTGATGCATTATTCCTTTGTCATTAATCTTCTTCATCTCATCTTTAGTGTCTTATTTTTATTGTCACTCCTATTTCTCTTTTATTTATCTATTACTGTGTATATGTTAGACTGTCATCTTTCTTTGCCAATTTTGGTTATAAAGTATATCTCCTATCTATTCATATTTTTTTCCCACAAATTATTTTTTTATTTTTGTTTTATTACTAAGCTGTATATTATTTTCTTCCACAGGTTTAATGACACTCTTAGGCATACAAATAATTTTCTGTCTCTATTGGCCACATTCCTGAAAGCATACAACTTTCAGATTAATCTTTTTTTTTGCGGTACGCGGGCCTCTCACTGTTCAGGTCTCTCCCGTTGCGGAGCACAGGCTCCGGATGCACAGGCTCCGGACGCGCAGGCTCAGCGGCCATGGCTCATGGGCCCAGCCGCTCCGCAGCATGTGGGATCTTCGCCGACCGGGGCACGAACCCGTGTCCCCTGCACCGGCAGGCAGACTCTCAACAACTGTGCCACCAGGAAAGCCCAGGGAAAGCCCAGATTAATCTATTTTTACTGAACCTCTTGCTCATCATTTTCTTTCTCTCTTATTTTGATATTGATGATAAAAGAGTTCCCCTCACAGTCTTAGTTACCACTGAACTTGTACTATCTTTCCTTCTTACCTATTAATTTTTTAGGAAAATTATCATAAAAAATATACTCAACGATAGTAAGGGTCATTTAAAGAAAACAACAGAAAACACTTTGTAATTTTATTTATAGAAGGGTTCTGATATTAACCTGAAAGTACTGATAGCAAGTTTCTATGTTCTTCAAAGGAACAACTCTATTTTATTGCATGAATCAGTGTCAAGAAATTTTTGTTCCCCAGTAACCCCATTTCTCATTTTGAAGATGATCACCTATCAGATACAATACATATATATCCACAAGTTTCTCCTCCTGTGGCCTCAGTTACCTGCAGTCAACCACAGTCTGAAAATATTAAATGGAAAATTCTAGAAATAAACAAGTCATAAATTTTAAATTGTGTGCCACAGCGTTCTGAGTAGAGTGATAGAATCTCCCACTGTGCCACTCAGTCCTGCCTGGGATACCCAACCATCACCATCATCTGCTCCTAACAGCCAACCGAAAACATCATCATGCTGCGTGATCCAGGATCGCACAGAGCAGACGATCCCCCTTCAGACGTACGGCCAGCAGGTCAACAGTAGCCTAACACTACATCACAATGCCTATGTGCTCACTTCATTTCATCTCATCACGTAGGCATCTCACATCATCACAAAAAGAAGAAAAGTGAGTACAATGCTATAAGATATTTTGAAAGAAAGACCACATTCACATAACTTTTATTATAGTATATTGTTATAATTGTTCTATTTTATTATTATTATTATATTTATGGTTGCTAATCTTGGAATGGATCCCCTGTGGAAAAGGGGGGACAACTGTAATAAACTGATGTCTGTGAAATTTTTACATTCTTTGGATGGAGTTGAAATAGGACTTGAAATAATTATTATTTCATTGATGTGGGAACAGAGATTAAAGTATTAAGACTGTTTCCTCACACACTGCTAAGCAGGGGTTACAGGCAGAGCCTTTGCAGGGGATTCTACGGTAGCTCAGGTAACATAGCTAAACTCAACAACAACAAAAATTCCTCCAGCTCACTTCTAAGTGGAAAGGCAACTCGGTGCTCATTCACAGGCTAGAAAGGCACTTATCATGTTGAAAGTATCAATTTAGCAGTGAAGATTGCTAATGGGTACTGCGAGATGAGTCACAATTTATAAGCATTCCTGGCAAAGGGTGGAAGGTTTTATAGCTTAGAGAACTGGGGGCTGTGAGGGCTGTGTCTTAATTTAAGTGGAACTAGCAAAGTTTTAACATCATTCCACTTTTCTTGTCAAAAAGCAAAGTTTTACTTTTTCCCCCATGGAGTGTTGTGTGTGTATGTCTAGCTCAGCTTGATGACATCAAAAATTCCAGAGGCCTCATAAATATTCCTGAGGTGGGTGCCTGCCCTGAGGGAGCCGGCACTGATCTGATATGTGTCATGGAGTTGAACCCATCCTGACATGGCGTTGCTGAGGTCTAGTCCCCTGCTGGTCTCACATGGCTACCCAGACTCCCGGGAAAATAAACCTAGTCTTCAGTGCAAAAATTCTGAGAAGCTTTGGAATTCTAAATTGAGGTCTTTTATTCTTCTGTTCTCTTCCTATTAATTAGAACTTAAAAAGATTATCCTAGCACCTGTCATTATGACATAAAAACAAAAAGAGCTACTATTAATTGTCTGCTGTAAGTCAGGGATTCTTTCTGATGTTTTACTTACATTATTCCATTTATTCTAGTAGGGAATGTTGTTATGTTTATTTTATGAATGGTGTAGGCAAGGCTTTCAGGGGTCAACAATGTAATTGAGATCACTCAGCTAGTAAGTAGTAGAGACTAGATTTGAGCCCAGGTTCCTGATTCTAAAGTTTGCATCCTTAGCCAGTTTTTCACTTGATTATTAAAATCTAAATTCAGAACAGCTAGGTCTGCTCAAAAGTGCATGACTCTTATACAAACTATTATATATAGGATGGATAAACAGCAAGGTCCTACTGTATTGCACAGGGAACTATATTCAGTAACCTGTGATAAACCATAATGGAAATGAATATGAAAAAGAATTCATATATATGTATAACTGAATCACTTGGCTGTACAGCAGAAATTAACACAATATTGTAAATCAACTATACTTCAATAAAATAAATTGTTTTTTAAGTGCATAGCTCTTAGACTCTAGCCTCTAGAGCATACCGTTTTGTTATTCTCTTTGCTTGCGAAAATATGCTCTACTAAGACTTAACTGGGAAAATCTTTCCTCTTCCTGATTCTCTTTGCCTGGCAGAAACAGCTGCACAATCTAAGAAATCAACATGGTCACTGCCTCACACAGAGTTGTTCAGAGAAGAATTGAGACATCAGACACGTGAATTTCATCGCTCCATTCAGAGATTGTGTCAGAGTCCCATCAGATATACCAGTTTGGATTTCTGGCTCTACTGAGCAATGCCTGAAAGATAAATTCACGTTTAGTTTTTTCTTCGATATAGTAACATTCTGTGTCCACTCTGAGGTAGACGATGAAGACTGGCACAAACAGAATATAGTCATTGTTTTCTTAAAAAAAAACACAGAGCCAGCTTCATCCCTTTGACCTTTATAAGCCAGATCTGGTTAAGATACAATGGAATCCCCACAAATTGTCACTAAAAATAATATCTTTTTTAGATCCTGCCACAACCAGGATATGAGTCATATTTCTCATCCCTATATTCTCACCTCAGTTTCTTTCTCACTGAAAGGCCATTCTTCCCTTCCTTCCCCTTGCTGCCTCCTTGAGGGATCCTAACTAGCTGCTCTGTTACTGCTCTGTTCACCAGCGGGGACTGAAGATTTTCTAGAGCAGCAGAAAGATATCTGGAGAGTAGAAACACAAACTATTGTAGAGAGGATGCAGGCTCATTGCTGGAGCTCACCATCGGCTCATCATCAAGAATGAAAAGGGTAAAGCTTTGCGGAGAGACTAAACAACACAGGGTAGCTTTGAAGGTGGGGAATGTGTGGAAGGGCCATGTTGACAGAGTGTGATAACACAGTCAGTGAGGGCCTGCCTTTAAAGTCAGGAAGCCTGGGCTCAAAGCCAGCTCTACACTTTCTGACTTTATGACTTTGGATATGTTATTGAACTTCCATAAGCCTTTGTTTTCTCATTTACAAAATGAAGATGATACTAATGCCTGCATCCATAGGTTGTTGTGAGCATTAAGTGAGTTAATCATCGTAAACAATGAACACAGTGTGAAGTGCCCCTTAAGCAGTAGCTATATGGAGTTAATAAAGAATCCCTGTGAGAGCAGATGCTTTATGATTTACTGATCTTCGTGCCTGGCACATAGTAGGAATTCAGGAAATTTTGGCTTAATGAAGGAATCAGGCATTCGGCAGAATGAATAAGAGAGTAGAAATAGGAGAGAAGAAACAAAAAATCAGTTGGGTGTGAAGAACAGGTTAAGAGCAAAATCTAATTCTTCAGTATTTTTATTTCAGGTGTGAAGATGGGATAGCCTCTATCTGTTAATTGCTAGTAGTAATTTTGCTGCCCCAAACAGCCTGCACGTTATTTGAGATCTTTCTCTGAGTTCCTAGGAATAATTTCGTGTCAGACTGGATTCCATGTTACGCTCAAGGGATTTCAGTGGGAACAACCAGGATTTCTCTAATTCATTATACTATTTGTGTTGTCTGCCAAATGAGTTTGCCCTATGAAAATGGATATTTTAAAACTATGGTGAACTTTCAAGCTGTCTCATTGGGTATTTAAGATACACTGCAGCAGAAAGTATCGTATTTGGGGGGTAGAAGGAACAGGCCAATGTCTACTGTTAGCTTAGCTGCTAATATCTCGGAGCTAAAATTCTTTATTTTAAAAAATGTACTCTTACACAGGGCACTTCTCACACTCAGTGCTGCCTTTGAGGGAAGGTAAGTTTTAGTTCTTGTCTCTCTCACAAAAACAGTAAACACTGGATTACATTTAAAGTATTGAATTGATTCAACTAAAAACTCCAGCATTTTACTGTAGGGTATTCACATATAATTTCAGATATGAATCACTGTTCTCTAATTACGACTCTAAATATCTTTTTATACTCTGGGTCAGTTCGTTAAAACTGTGCTACTCAGTGACTACTCTTTCATCTTCTTCGGTATATCCATTGTCACAGCCTTTTTTGCCAAATGCTCATCATCACATACTAAATTGAGGTTTGCCTATAGCCTTCAACTGGCTTTTTTATACATTTAGACATGTCTTTAGCCTAAGTGAATTTGCTGTACTTTGAGAAATCTTTAAAGACTTTAAGAAAATAATTGAAGCTATTACTAGCAATACTAAAGTGCATTCTAACACTATTGAAAAATGTAAATCTTTACTTCAAGGCTTAAAAGCTTTCTCTGTTTTCCTAAAGAAAAAATTACATAGCTTAGGATATTCACCTATCCTAAAGTAATTTTGAAGGTAAGAAATATCATAGTGAGTCTATACATAAAAGTAGAAACAAGGAAAGAGAGAAGGTGCAAAAAAATAAAATAATTTTGAAAGAAGAATGTCTAATTTTATCATTACCGTTTGAGCTGAATTATGGCTTTCAAAAGGATACGTCCACAACCTAACACCTAAAACCTGTAAATGTGATATTATTTGGAATGAAATTCTTACTGGCCATATTTCTCTCCTGAGGGATAACTTCATTCCATGTAAGCTCATTAAAAATAAGACATTACAGATGGCCAACAAACACATGAAAATATGCTCAACATCATTAATTATTAGAGAAATGTAAATCAAAACTACAATGACAGGCTTCCCTCGTGGCTCAGTGGTTAAGAATCCGCCTGCCAATACAGAGCACACAGGTCCGAGCCCTGGTCTGGGAAGATCCCACATAACGTGGAGCACCTAAGCCCGTGCGCAGTAACTACTGAGCCTGCGCTCTAGAGCCCACAAGCCACAGCTACTGAAGCCCGTGCACCTAGAGCCCGTGCTCCGCAACAAGAGAAGCCATCGCAATGAGAAGCCCGTGCACCGCAATGGAGAGTAGCCCCTGCTTGCTGCAACTAGAGAAAGCCCAGGCACAGCAACGAGGACCCAATACACCCAAAAATAAATTAATTAATTAATCAATTAAAAAAAAAAACCCTACAATGAGGTATCACCTCACACCAGTCAGAATGGCCATCATCAAAAAATCTACAAACAATAAATCCTGAAGAGGGTGTGGAGACAAGGGAACACTCTTGCACTGTTGGTGGGAATGTAAATCGATACAGACAGTATGGAGGTTCCTTAAAATACTAAAAATAGAATTACCATATGGTCCAGCAATCCCACTACTGGGCATATACCCTGAGAAAACCATAATTCAAAACAAACATGCACCCCAATGTTCATAGCAGCACTATTTACAATAGCCAGGACATGGAAGCAACCTAAATGTCCATCTATAGACGAATGGATAAGGAAGATGTGGTACATAAATATAATGGAATATTACTCAGCCATAGAAAGGAGTGAAATTGTGCCATTTGCAGAGACGTGGATGGAACTAGAGACTGTCATACAGAGTGAAGTTAAGTCAGTAAGAGAAAAACAAATATTATATATTAACGCATATACGTGGAACATAGAAAAATGGTATAGATGAACTTATTTGCAAAACAGAAATAGAGGCACAGACGTAGAGAACAAACGTATGGATACTAAGGGAGAAAATGGGGGTGGGAGTGGGATGAATTGGGAGATTGGGATTGACATATATACACTACTGATACTATGCATAAAATAGATAACTAGTGAGAACCTACTGTATAGCACAGGGAACTCTACTCGGTACTCTGTGGTGACCTAAATGGGAAGGAAATCCAAGAAAGAGGAGACATATGTATATGCATAGCTAATTCACTTTGCTGTACAGCAGAAATTAACATAACAGTGTAAAGCAACTATACTCCAATAAAAATTAATAAAAATATGATTTTCAACATTTGAAAGTGAACAGTGTTTGTAAAAATCTTTGAAGAATAAGTTATTAATTTTAGTCTTTTGCATTTTATCATCCACATCCATGACATATTTTGGTCTAAAGAGAAAACAATAAGTTACTTCAGAGGATTACATTACTAGCTATCGAGGAATATACTACTATCACTCATTTGTTCAACATTTTATATCTACAAAAGAACATTTGTTTTATCTGGTTTATATCTACAAAAGAACATTTGTTTTATCTGGAAAGAAAGCTGTGGCATAATTCATCTCTATGCTCTTGATGATGAAGCTGGGGCTTTTCATTCATGCATTGATTAAATATTTATTGAGCACCTACTGTGTACTATTCTACATCGTAGAGGTACAACAAGGAATATATAAAGAATCCTCATTAATCTTATATTCTACTGCAGGTAAAGATAGGACTTTCAATAAACGTAACAAATAATAAATTATACATTATGTTAGAGCATGTATATCAGGTTAAGGAGCCAAGAGCACTGTGTTAGAAGGGTTGCAAACTTAAACAGAATTATCAGATCTCTGATAAGTTCTTAAGGAAGGTGAGGAAATGCGTCATGGAGATACGCGGCGGAAATCCTTTTCAAACCTAATAAGCGGTCAGTCTTAAGACCAGGAACAGCCAAGGAACAGCAAGGAGGCCAGTGAGAACAATGAGGAGGATAGTAGTAGATGAAGTCAAAGAGATAACAAGGTCAGGATATGCAGGGTTTTTAGGCCATTTGAAGATTTTGGCTTTTTTTCTCAATGAAATATAAAAATATTGGAAGTTTCGACTAAAATGATACAATCTAACTTATTACTTAAAAGGAATGATCTCTGTACTGTGTAGAAATAAATGGTAGGTGTGAAAGGTAGGATCAGGAAAATCAGAAGGCTCTTGGCTAATGTAAGTCCTGGTAATTTCCACCAGGATAGTAGGTGGTAAGAAGTGGTAAAACCAAACATGATTTACTGCTGAGTTGGATTTGGGGTGTGAGAAAAAGAGAACATTCAAAGGTGACTTCAAGTTTTTCAATCTAACTGGAAAGATAACGCTGACATTAACTGGAATTGGGATGGCAATAGATAAAGTGGACTTGAAGGGGTATGAGAATGGGCATGCTAGCTTTCAGAATATCTATTTGATATCCAAAATGTTAAGTAGGCAGTAAGAGATACACTGGACTGAAATTCAGGGGAGAGGTCCAGTCCAGAGATACATATTTGGGAATCATTAACATATGGGTGCTATTTAAGTGCAAGCAACTGAATGAGAACATCTGTGAACATCTATGAACATCTATGAAGTGACGTAATAGAGAAAATAAGAGGTCCAAGGATTGAGTATAGGGCATTCCAAAGTTTGACCTTAGGAGTGACATAGGATGAAAACCATAATCTTGTAGTTTTAGGAAACCAATTGGAAAAAAGAAAAAAAAAAGTGTTTCTTAAGGAAGAAGGACAGATCAACTTGACTGCTAATAGGTCAAGTATTATAATAGCTGGTAATTGAGTACTGGATTTAGCAGTGTAGAGGTAATTGCTGACATGACAAGAACAAGTTTAATGGAGTGCTAGTGGCAAAATCAATATTGGAGTGGATTCGATGGACAATGGGTAGAGATGAACGGGAAGGGGAAAATACTGACAATTCTTTCAAGAGATTTAGCTGTAAAGGGGAGCAGAGAAATGGAGGAGTTGTGTCAAAGTGATTTTTTCAAGGCAAGTTAGCAAGATAATGTCTCATAGGAATGATGCAGCAGAGAGAAAACAATGGTCTAGGAGTGAAATGGGAAAGTTATAATGATACACTAGAGAGGTGAGAAGGAATGAACTTTAGAGTGTAAGACAAATGTTTGGCATTAAGTAGGATCATGATCAGTGCGGCTCTATTAACAAAAAAGCAGCCACCATATGAAAGCAGATGACAGCAGGTGCCACGGTGTAACGCTGGGAGTTTCTTTCTGGTTGCTTTGATTTTCCTAGTGAAATAGAAAACAAGATTATAAATTGAGAATAAAGATGAAGTAGAGCTTTTTACATGAGGACAGGATAAGGTGAAATTCTTATCAAGGAGTGTGAGGGAGTCAATGAATAAAGGAACATGGTATGATTATTGTGCAGTATTAGAAGCACACTTGAGGTTCCTGGCCTCGAATCTGAAATGAGGCTAGTGAGACTGCTTCTTCAGCCATGTTCAGCTCTATGGGAGCAGTTATCAAGTAAGTGAAGAGGCTCCAGTGCAGGATCCCACCTTGCGTTTACTCATCATGTCTCATTAGCCTCTTACGGTCTATCTCAGTTCCACAATGTTTTTGTTTGTCTTGTACAACCTTGATGTTTCTGGCCAGTTATTTTGTAAAGAGTCTCTCAGTTTGAGTTTGTCTGATGTTTTCTCAGGATTAAGGTTATGTATTTTTGCTAAAAATACCACAGAAGTGATTTTGTGCCCTTTTCAGGCCATCTTATGAGGGGTATATGATATGAACATTACTTACTACTTGTGATGTTGACTTCCGTTTCTTGTTTTAGGTGGTGCCTGCCAGATTTCTCCACTGTAGAGTTGCTATTTCCATCCTTGCAGTAAGTAAGAACGATGTGTGGGTATATTTTGAGTCTAAGCGTAGATCTCATTTATCATCATAATTTTGTGCACTAACTTTAGCATCATCTTTCAATGATTCTTGCCTACAATACTCACATTTATTTATTTAATCAATTGATTATTTATATCAGAAAGGATGTAAATATATAGAATGTACATAATATATTAAATAAGTAGTACATAGAATATATTCTATGGAATACAATAAAATACTATACTAATAAAATGCTATATCTATATTGCTGATCAAACTGTTCCATTTTTGGCTATTGTGAGCTCTTTCAGTTTATCCCAACATGTCTCAATCCTTTTTTGAGCACTTGCTTACTTTGGAATAACAACATATTCCAGACTCATCTTTTATTTTTTCCCTGCCTTAACCCTGGAATCAGTCATTTCTCCAAGGACCCCTGCTTCCTTTTATTAGTAAATGGTATTTAGAAATGAACTATTTCAATGGTTCTAAAAGAGTGATACAAAAAGATACTCATAGAAGTTCCACGCTCCCTTCATCCCTTTTAACATATCCCCATTTCCTTAATACTTTCCAACCTATACCCACCTACATCTTCAGATAATCAGTCTAGTTTCTGGCCTATCATTCTTGCATATCTTTTGCATGAATCAGTGGATGCATGAATAATTTCATATATTCCTTTTTTCTTACATGAAAGATACTGTAATAGATACACTTCTGTACTTTCTTTTCACAATATACAGTTTGTTTTGGTTTCACCATATATATCTGAAATCATTTCATATCAGTTCATAGACATATTCCTCATTCTTTTTAAAGCTTCCCAACACTCCATTTTGGGGAGAAATCATAGTTTATTCGACCATTGTACGTATGGTTATTTAGAGAAGAGTTAATTTTTATTTTTAACTAGTGTTATAATTTTGCTAGATGAGATGGTTTATGTGACTCTCTCTTTTGTGACAGGTTATATATTCATCCCATTTCCCAGCAGGAGGATTATACTTCCTTGTCCCTTTGATGTAAGGAGTGGTCTTATTGCTTACTTTAGCCAATAACACATATGTAGAAGTAAAATGTGTAATTTCTGAGTAGAAGCTTTAGGAGCCAGCTCATGGTTCACAGTCCCTTTTTATCCCTTTGCCACAATATGGGCTTGGTAGGGTTTATTCTGTCAGCTTGGGTTCTGGAATAAAGACAGTGTGGAGCAAAGCTTCATCCTAGACATGGTGATTGTGAAATGTGATCAAGAAATAAACCATTGTGGTTATATACCACTGAGATTTGGGGATCATATGTTACTACAGTGTAACTTTGCCTTACTCTTCTGAAGTAAGTAGGTAACACAAACACAGCACATATGTTAAAGCAATAAATAGACTCTATGTCTTCTGTATTAGTCAGCTCAGTCTGCTATAATTAGATATCACAGTCTGGATGGATTAAGCAACAGAAAGTTATTTCTCCCAGTTTTAGAAGCTAAAGTCCAAGATCAAGTTGCTGTCAGGGTTGGTTTCTGGTGAGGCCTCTCTTCCTGGCTTGCAGATAGTCACCTTCCTACTGTGTCCTCACATGGCCTTTCCTCTGTATGTGCAGAGAGAGAAAGAGATCTCTGGTGTCTCTTCCTTTTCTTTTTTTTAAAAATTAATTTATTAATTAATTTATTTTTGGCTTTGTTGGGTCTTCGTTGCTGCACGCGGGCTTTCTCTAGTTGTGGCTAGTGGGGGCTACTCTTCATTGCGGTGCGCGGGCTTCTCATTGTGGTGGCTTCTCTTGCTGCGGAGCACAGGCTCTACGCAAGTAGGCCTCAGTAGTAGTGCGGCACACAGGCTCAGGAGTTGTGGCTCACAGGCTTAGTTGTTCTGCATCATGTGGGATCTTCCTGGACCAGGGCTCAAACCTATGTCCCCTTCATTGGCAGGCAGATTCTTAACCATTGCACCACCAGGAAAGTCCCTCTTCCTTTTCTTATGACACCTGTTCTATTGGATTAGGGCTTCACCCTTAGGACCTTATTTAACCTTAATTACTTCCTGAAAGACTATCTCCAATTAAGTCACATTGGAGGTTAAGGCTTTAACATTTGAATTTTGGGGAGATAACATTCAGTTTATAACATCTTATTAGTAACTAATTTGTTGAGGAATCATGAAGGTGTACATTCAAATTATAATAAGCATAATTATTATTATTCAATTTGGAAATTAGACTATTATATATAGATAATATATAACTTTAACTCAAAATATTTAACTGGTCACAAATTATTGGTTCCCTGCAATATTGTCCTTAGGTTATATTTTTATGTTAAGAAATTGCATTAGGTGCATTTATTTTTGGTAAGTCAGTAATGTATAGTCTCAAAGTGTTTATCAATGACTAAATAATTTTACCTATTTCACATTTAACAGGATGTGGGAATTGGGCTTGTCTTTCCATTTTTTCAAAGGAAATACAGAATAATATAGTAATTAAGGTAGCTCTTTACTTGTATAATTTTGAGCAGTGTCCTCAGCTGTAAACTGGCAATAGTATATACCTCACAGGCCTCTTGTCAGGATGCAACCAGCTGATTATATGTGTAGAGTCTGTAGCCCTATGTGAGTCTTCACAAAGTTATCTACAGAATAAGAATGAAAGTTAGCTTGATTATAGGACCACAAATCCCATTGTTTTATTTAACCATACAAATTAATTTATAAACATGTGATAACTGTTAGAAATAACAAGAAAAATTTCTTTAAATATGAAAAATTATGAGTTCTTAAGTGTCATGAGGTCTAATCTATAATATTCTCCATTTAGGGAAGCAAAATGTGATTTCGAGGAGAGACTATGTAACATTTTAGAAATACATGGCTTATCTCTTTTCAAAGATGATATTTGGTATCCTACAGTAAGATCTAGGGAAAGTAGTGGCATGAGGAAATTTTTTTTTCTTTAGTCACTATTTGAAATTTCTAAATGAGTTTGCATGGAACTTGAATGTGATTGGCATCTGGATTTAATGCAGATGTCTTCAGCTTGGTGGTTTCATGATATTGCCTAACTATTTACACATATTCTTAATAGCTAACTAAATGTGAAATGAAGTCTTTTTCACTTAGAACATTTTACCAGGGAAATGATGTCAGCAAAATGATGGTGGAATTTCTAGCTCTGGTCCCCTCCCAGAAACATCAATTTGAACAGATATCTGTACAGGAAAACACCTATACAAGAGTCAAGGATTCCAGGTGAGGGATTACAGAATCTAGGTGAAACACAAAAATAAGTGAAGACACATTGAGGAGAATAGGAAAGATAGATTCACACTATCCTTATCAACCTTTCCCCAAGCATGGGCCACCCAGAGCAGAGAGACATTCTCCCTGTAGGAGAGGGATGGTGATGTGAGTGCCAACTTCACCATGGACCTCAGAGCTTGCCTGCCCCAGTACCATACTAACTCCCATGGCCCTAGGTGGCTCCCTGCAGGATCCTGTGAACCCAGATTCCTAGCACACCCCAGCACTGGCCAGCTCCTGTGGCCCTGGGTGGCTTTTATGGCCCCCGCCTTCCAATCAGCCCCCATGAACTCAAGCTCCTTGTAGGTACCTGCAAACTTGGTCTCCTGGCCAGGCCCAGTACTAGGTAAACTACTGAAGCCCCTGCCCCCTGGCCCACCCCAGCACCAAGCTGACCCTCACAGACCTTACATCTAGGCTGACCACAACTCCCAGCTTGCCCTAGGGCCAGGTCAACCCTGTGGCCCCAGCCTCCAGGCTGCCTCCCTCAAAACCAGATTCCCAGTCTGTCCCAGTCCTGGACCAGCCCTATAGACCCAGATGCTGGGAAAATTATTTGAATAACTATTTCACAAAATAGTATCTAAAATGGTTAATAAGCACATAAAAGGGTGCTTAAAACCATTAGCCTTTAAGGAGATACATATTAAAACCACACCTTGTAAAATGGCTATGATAAAAAAGACAAGCAATAACAGGTCTTATCAAAGATGTGGAGAAACCAGAACCCACATACATAGCTTATTGGAATTTTAAATGTTGCAGCCACTTTAGAAAATAACTTGAAAGTTTTTAAAAATGTTAAACATATATTACCATATGACTCAGCAACACAACTACTAGATTTTGATTGAAGAGAAATAAGAATATATGTCCATCCAGAGACTTGTACATAAGTGTTCACAAGAGCATTTTAAATAACGGGGAACAAGTGAAAACTATACAAATGTCTATCAGTGGTGAATGGGATGGACAAAATGTGATATATCCACAAAATGGAATATACTGTAATTCATCAGTAGAAAGGATAGGCTACTGAAACATAATACAATATAAATGAGCTTCAAATATTACGCTAAGTGAAAGAAGCCAGACATAAAATAACATATATGATATGATTCCATTTATATGAAATGTTCATATAAGAAATAGCCAAGTTTATCAATTTCCAAAATATACCAACAGCTCATACAACTCAATAACAAAAATCCAAACAACCCAATTGAAAAATGGGCAGAGGACCTAAATAGACATTTCTCCAAAGAAGACATACAGATGGCCAACAGACACAGTGAGGCTCAACATCACTAACTATTAGAGAAATGCAAGTCAAAACTACACTGGGGTATCAGCTAACACCAGTCAGAGTGGCCATCATTAAAAAGTCTACAAATAACATATGCTGGAGAGGGCATGGAGAAAAGGGAACCCTCCTACACTGTCGGTGGGAATGTAAATTGATACAGCCACAATGGAAAACAGTATGGAGGTTCCTCAAAAAACTAAAAATAAAACTACCATATGATCCTGCAATCCCACCCCTGGGCATATATTCATACAAAAACCATAATTCAAAAAGATACATGCACCCTTATGTTCATAGCAGCACTATTCACCATAGCCAAGACATGGAAAAAAATGTATATTAACAGATGAGTGGATAAAAAAGATATACATATACATGATGGAATACTACTCATCCATAGAAAAGGATGAAATAATGCCATTTGCAACAACATGGAGGCAACTAGAGATTATCATACTAAGTGAAGCAAGTCAGAAAGAGAAAGGCAAATACCATAAATTACTTATATGTGGAATCTAAAATATGACACAAATTAACTTATCTATGAAACAGAAACAGACTCACAGACATAGAGAACAGATTTGTTGTTGCCAAGGGAGAGGTGGGTGGAGGAGAAATGGACTGGGAGTTTGGGATTAGCAGATGCAAACCATTATATATAGAATGGATAAACAACAAGGTCTTGCTGGATAGCACAGGGAACTATATTCAATATCCCATGATAAACCATAATGGAAAAGAATATGAAACAGAACACAGATATAATTATATATATATATATCTGAATCACTTTGCTGTGCAGCAGAAATTAACAAAACATTGTAAATAAACTAAACTTAAATAAAATAAATTAAAAAAAAAGAAATGGCCAAATCTATAGTGAAAGAAAGTAATTAGTGATTGGTACTGAGAGCAGGAAGAAAGAGTAACTGTAAATTGGCATAAAGTTTTTTCTTGGAGTAAAGGAACTGTTCTCACTAAATTGTGCTTATTGTTGTACAACTACAAATTTATTAAAAATCATGGAATTTCACACTCAAAATGAGTTAATGATATAGTATGCAAATCATATTCCATATGGTAGTTCAAATAATGACCCTTAAAGATATCCAGATTTTAATCCCTGGGAACTGTGAATGTTACCATATATGGCAAGTAGGACTTTGCAATATGATTAGGTTAACTATCTTGAGATGGGGAGATTCTCCTGGATTATTCAGGTGGTCCCTAAATGTAAACACAAATATCTTTACAAGATGGTTACAGAGAAAATTTTGATGACAGAAGTAGAGAAACCAATGTGACAATGAGGGCAGAGACTAGAGTAATGCAGTCACAAACCAAGGAATGCTAGCAGCCACCAGAAGCTTGAAAAGGCAAGAGACACCAACAATGCAAGAGGGTTCCCTTTTCTCCACACCCTCTCCAGCATTTATTGTTTGCAGATTTTTTGATGATGGCCATTCTGATCAGTGTGAGGTGATACCTCATTGTAGTTTTGATGTGCATTTCTCTAATGATTAGTGATGTTGAGCATCCTTTCATGTGTTTGTTGGCAGGTGTAGAGAATAGACTTGAGGACACGGGGAGGGGGAAGGGTAAGCTGGGATGAGGTGAGAGAGTGGCATGGACATATATACACTACCAAATGTAAAACAGAGAGCTAGTGGGAAGCAGCCACATAGCACAGAGGGATCAGCTCAGTGCTTTATGACCACCTAGAGGGGTGGGATAGGGAGGGTGGGATGGAGAAGCAAGAGGGAGGAGATATGGGGATATATGTATATGTATAGCTGATTCACTTTGTGATAGAGCAGAAACTAACACACCATTGTAAAGCAATTATACTCCAAAAAAGATGTTAAAAAAAAATGAGGCAAGAGACAGATTCTCCCCTGGAGCCTCTTGAAGAAGCCAGCCCTGCTGAAAACTTGACTTTGTGGTACTGGTAGAGGAACAGGTACACAGATCAAGAGAATACAACAGAGAACCCAGAAACAGACCCACACAAATATTCAACTGATTTTTGACAAAGCTAACAAAGCAATTCAATGAAGGAAAGATCACTTTTTCAACAAATGGTGTTGAAGCAATTGGACATCCATTGGAAAAAGAATCATCCTAACTTAGTTTTCACACCCTACACAAAAAGGTCTTGGACTTAAATATATAACATAAAGCTCTAAAACTTTTAGGAAAAATGAAGGAGAAATATCTTTAAAATTTAGGACAAGGCAAAAAGTTATTGGGCTTGGCACCAAAAGCATCATTCATAAATGAAAATATTGATAAGTTGCCCTCATCAGATTGTAAAATTTTGCTCTGCAGAAGACCCTGTTAATAGGATGAGGAAGTAGCTTTAGAATGGGAGAAAACATTGTCAAACCACATCATGCCTGACTAGGACTATCAAACAAACAAACAAAACCTGTATAGGGATACATATAGCAGCTTTATTTTTAATATCTCCAAACTGGAGGTGTTTTTCAATGGGTTAATGGTTTAAAAAATAAAACTGTGGTACAAACATACCATGGAATGCCACTCGGCAATAAAATTCAATAAACTATTGGTACACAACAACCTAAATGAATATTCAGAGAATTGTACTGTATGAAAAAAGCCAAACTCAAAAGCTTACATAATGTATGATCCAATTTATAGAACATTCTTGAAATGACAGAATTATAAAAATGGAGAAAAGATTAGTTGTTGCCAGTAGTTAAGGAAGGGGGTAGAGGGAGTGGAATGAGGGTGTGGTTGTATAAGGACAACATTAGAGAACCTTGTGGTGATGCAAATATTCTGTATCTTGATTGTATCTATGTCAATATCCTGATTGTGTTATTATTCTATAGTTCTTCAAGGTATTACTATTGGGGGAAACTGAGTACAGGGTACATGGGATGTCTATTATTTCTTACAACTTCATGGGAATATGTACACTTCTCTCAAAATAAAAATGTTTAATTAAAAAGTTATTAAAAAGAAGAGACTAAAGAAAGCAGTCAGAAAATAAGATAAGCTCTTTGTAGTTTATGTATCTAACAAAGTTTCTGCCAGGGATAAATAACAAACTCCTACACATCAGTGAGGAAAGACTGGCAATTCAGCACAAAACTAGGCAACAAACTCGAACACATCCTTCACAATAAGGATATCCACATGGTTAATAAAAACATGGAAAAGTTTTCAATCTCATGGATAAGCAGGAAAATGCAAATGAAGTCCAAATTTTTATACTTCCACATACCACTACAATGGCTAAAATTTAGGCAGACAATGTCAAGTATTGCTGAGAGTAAGGAGCAAGAGGAACTCATACATTGCTAGTGAGGTTGGAAACAGCTATTTTGCAAGGCTGTTTAAGATAATCAACTATAGTTTGACATTTGTCACCCAGAAAGTTCACTTCTAAATATTAATTCAGAAGGATGAATGCACATGTGTACCAAAATACAAGTATAAGATTATTTAGAAGACCATTTTTGTAATCATTCTAAACTGGGAGAAAACTACATGTCCATTTATGTTAGAAAGGATAGTATATTGGGATATATTCCAACAGCAAAACCCTATATATTTCAACAATGATAATGAACAAGCTATAATAACACAAAACAGCATGGATTAATCTTATTAATTCAATATTGAGGGAAAGATCATTAAGAAAGATATACTGTATCCTTCTTTTTATATAAAGATCAAAGCCAAGTTAAACTAAATTATGACATAGAAGCCAGGTTAATAGTTACCTTTGTTGTTTTGGGTGGAGGTTTGGGGGAGCGCAAAGGAGACTTCTGGATTGTTGGTAATATATTTCACGGTTGTGTGCCCCATTCCTTGTGTTGTATTGTTAGGCTTCACCAGGCAGGCCTGCAAGCCTTGTAGTCACCCAGCCTTGAGACTGAAGAAAGAGCCAGACAGTGAGAGAGACGTCAGTGGCTTACTGGGCAGGAGGAATCTTACACAAAATGTCCTAGAAAAACACCCTACCATGTGGGGCAAACGGCAGACAGGACATGGCAGCAGTCTTTGCTTCTCGCGGGAGAAGCAGGCAACCATTTAGAAGGGGAATTGATGTCAGGTTTGCTCATCAATTTCCAGGGAAACCAGCAGCTGGGGAAGGGGGCAAATGACCTCAGGCAGTTACTGATAAAGCCCTATAATTAAGAGGATTGGATAGTCATGTGGGTGAAGCAGGGGACGTACAGAGAGCAAGAGAACAACCATCTCAAATGGGCTGACCATTCAATAATAATTTGTGAATTTTCATATTTGTACACTATACTTCAGTGAAAATCTGACAAAGTAAAACTCAATCATATATTTGGACAAAAAGTATTTCTTTCTCAAGTAAAAAAAAAAATGACTGAGATAGCCTCATCCACCAGAGGGCAGACAGCAGAAGCAAGAAAAATTACAATCCTGCAGCCTGTGGAACAAAAACCACATTAACAGAAAGGTGGACAAGACGAAAAGGCAGAGGGCTATGTACCAGATGAAGGAACAAGATAAAACCCCAGAAAAACAACTAAATGAAGTGCAGATAGGCAACGTTCCAGAAAAAGAATTCAAAATAATGATAGTGAAGATGATCCAGGACCTCGGAAAAAGAATGGAGGCAAAGATCAAGAAAATGCAGGAAATGTTTAACAAAGACCTAGAAGAATTAAAGAACAAACAAACAGAGATGAACAATACAATAACTAAAATGAAAACTACACTAGAAGGAATCAATAGAATAAATGAGGCAGAAGAACGGATAAGTGACCTGGAAGACAGAATGGTGGAATTCACTGCTGTGGAACAGAATAAAGAAAAAAGAATGAGAAGAAATGAAGACAGCTTAAGAGACCTCTGGGATATTAAACACAACAACATTCGCATTATAGGGGTCCCAGAAGGAGAAGAGAGAGAGAGGACCCGAGACAATATTTGATGAGATTATAGTAGAAAACTACCCTAACATGGGAAAGGAAATAGCCACCCAAGTGCAGGAAGCACAGAGAGTCCCATACAGGATAAACTCAATGAGAAACATGTTGAGACACATACTAATCAAACTGGCAAAAATTAAAGACAAAGAAAAATTACTGAAAGCAGCAAGGGAAAAATGATAACAGACAAGGGAATTCCCATAAGGTTAACAGCTGATTTCTCAGCAGAAGCTCTACAAGCCAGAAGGGAGTTGTGTGACATATTTAAAGTTATGAAAGGGAAGAACCTACAACCAAGATTACTCTACCCAGCAAGGATCTCATTCAGATTCAATGGAGAAATCAAAAGCTTCTCAGACAAGCAAAAGCTAAGAGAATTCACCAGGACAAAACCAGCTCTACAAAAACTGCTAAAGGAACTTCTCTAAGTGGGAAACACAAGAGAAGAAAAGGACCTACAAAAACAAACCCAAAACAATTAAGAAAATGGTAATAGGAACATACATATCGATAATTACCTTAAATGTGAACGGATTAAATGCTCCAACCAAAACACAGGCTCACAGAATGGATACAAACACCAGACCCATATATATGCTGTCTACAAGAGACCAACTTCAGACATAGGCACACATACAGACTGAAAGTGAGGGGATAGAGAAAGATATTCCATGCAAATAGAAATCAAAAGAAAGCTGGAGTAGCAATACTCGTACCAGATAAAATAGACTTTAAAATAAAAAATGTTACAAGAGACAAGGGAGGACACTACACAATGATCAAGGGATCAATCCAAGAAGAAGATATAACAATTATAAATATATATGCACCCAACATAGAAGGCACCTCAATATGTAAGGCAACTGCTAACAGCTATAAAAGAGGAAATTGGGGAGCTTCAAGATGGCGGAAGAGTAAGACGTGGAGATCACCTTCCTCACCACAAATACATCATAAATACATCTACATGTGGAACAACTCCTAGAGAATACCTACTGAACGCTGGTAGAAGACCTCAGACCTCCCAAAAGGCAAAAATCTCCCCACATACCTGGGTAGGACAAAAGAAAAAAGAATAAATGGAGACAAAAGAATAGGGATGGGACCTGCACCAGTGGGAGGGAGCTGTGAAGGAGGAAAGGTTTCCACACACTAGGAAGCCCCTTCGCGGGCGGAGACCGTGGGTGGTGGAGGGGGGGTGCTTCGGAGCCGTGGCGGAGAGCACAGCAACAGGGGTGCGGAGGGCAAAGTGGAGAGATTCCCGCACAGAGGATCGGTGCTGACCAGCACTCACCAGCCCGGGAGACTTGTCTGCTCACCGGCCAGGCTGGCGGGAGCTAGGAGCTGAGGCTCGGGCTTCAGAGGTAGGATCCCAGGGAGAGGACTGGGGTTGGCTGTGTGAACACGGGCTGAAGGGGGCTAGTGCACCACAGCTAGCTGGGACGGAGTCTGGGAAAAAATCTGGAGCTGCCGAAGAGGCAAGTGACGTTTTCTTGCCTCTTTGTTTCCTGGTGCACAAAGACAGAGGATTAGGAGCACCGCTTAAAGTAGCTCCAGAGACGGGCACGAGCCGCAGCTAACAGCGCGGACCCCAGAGACGGGCATGAGACTCTAAGGATGCTGCTGCAGCCACCAAGAAGCATGTGTGCAAGCACAGGTCACTCTCCACAGCTCCCCTCCCAGAAGCCTGTGCAGCCCGCCACTGCCAGGGTCCCGTGATCCAGGGACAACTATTCTGGGAGAACACATGGTGCACCTCAGGCTGGTGCAAATTGACACTGGGTTGTGCCACTGCATGCTTGTCTTGCATTCCATACTCCTCCCTCCCCATGGCCTGAGTGAGCCAGAGCCCCCAAATCAGCTGCTCCTTTAACCCAGTCCTGTCTGAGCAAAGAACAGATGCCCTCAGGAGACCTACACACAGAGGCAGGGCCAAATCCAAAGCTGAATCCCAGGAGCTGTGGGAACAAAGAAGAGAAAGGGGAATCTCTCCCAGCAGCCTCAGGAGCAGTGGATTAAATCGCCACAATCAACCTGATGTACACTGCATCTGCGGAACACCCGAAGAGACAACGAATAATCCCAAATTGAGGAGCTGGACTTTGGGAGCAACGATATATATATATTTTTCCCCTTTCTCTCTTTTTGTGAGTGTGTATGTGTATGCTTCTGTGTGTGATTTTGTCTGTATAGCTTTGCTTTTACCATTTGTCCTAGCGTTCTGTCTGTTTAGTTTTGTTTTCTTTTTCACTATAGTTTTTAGCACTTGTTATCATTGGTGGATTTGTTTTTTAGTTTGGTTGCTCTCTTCTTTCTTTCTTTTTTATTACTTAAAAATTTTTATTGGAATAATTATTTTTTACTTTAATAACCATTTTATTTTAATTTACTATATTTTATTTTATTTTATCTTCTTCTTTCTTTTTTTCTTTCTTTTCTCCCTATTATTCTGAGCCATGTGGATGACAAGCTCTTGGTGCTCCAGGCAGGCATCATGGCTGTGCCTCTGAGGTGGGAGAGCCAAGCTCAGGACACTGGTACACAAGGGACTTCCCAGCTCCACATAATATCAAATGGCGAAAATCTCCCAGAGGTCTCCATCTCAAAGACAAGACCCAGCTGCACTCAACAACCAGCGATCTACAGTGCTGGACATGCTATGCAAAAACAACTAGCAAGACAGGAACACAGCCCCATCCATTAGCAGAGAGGCTGTCGAAAATCATAATAAGGCCACAGACACCCCAAAACACACCAGCAGACGTGGACCTGCCCACCAGAAAGACAAGATACAGCCTCATCCACAAGAGCACAGGCACAAGTCCCCACCACAAGGAAGCCTACACAACCCACTGAACCAAACTTAAACAGTGGGGGCAGACACCAAAAACAACAGTAACTACGAACCTGCAGCGTGCAAAAAGGAGGCCCCAAACACAGTTAAGTTAAGCAAAATGAGAAGACAGAGAAACACATAGCAGATGAAGGAGCAAGATAAAAACCCACCAGACCTAACAAATAAAGAGGAAATAGGCAGTCTACCTGAAAAAGAATTCAGAATAATGATAGTAATGATGATCCAAAATCTTGGAAATAGAATGGAGAAAATACAAGAAACATTTAACAAGGACCTAGAAAAAGTAAAGAGCAAACAAACAGTGATGAACAACACAATAAATGAAATTAAAAATTATCTACAAGGGATCAATAGCAGAATAACTGAGGCAGAAGAATGGATAAGTGACCTGGAAGATAAAATACTGGAAACAACTACTGCAGAGCAGAACAAAGAAAAAAGAATAAAAAGAATTGAGAACAGTCTCAGAGACCTCTGGGACAACATTAAACACATCAACATTCGAATTATAGAGATCCTAGAAGAAGAGAAAAAGAAAGGGACTGAGAAGATATTTGAAGAGATTATAGTTGAAAACTTCCCTAATATGGGAAAGGAAATAGTTAACCAAGTCCAAGAAGCACAGAGAGTCCCATACAGGATAAATCCAAGGAGAAACACGCCAAGACACATATTAATCAAACTATCAAAAATTAACTACAAAGAAAACATATTAAAAGCAGCAAGGGAAAAACAACAAATAACACACAAGGGAATCCCCATAAGGTTAACACCTGATCTTTCAGCAGAGACACTGCAAGACAGAAGGGAGTGGCAGGACATATTTAAAGTGATGAAGGAGAAAAATCTACAACCAAGATTACTCTACCCAGCAAGGATCTCATTCAGTTTTGAGGCAGAAATTAAAAGCTTTACAGACAAGCAAAGGCTAAAGGAATTCAGCATCACCAAACCAACTTTAGAACAAATGCTAAAGGAACTCCTCTAGGCAGGAAACACAAGAGGAGGAAAAGACTTACAATAGCAAGCCCAAACAATTAAGAAAATGGTAATAGGAACATACATATTGATAATTACCTTAAATGTAAATGGATTAAATGCTCCAACCAAAAGACACAGACTGGCGGAATGGATTAAAAAACAAGACCCATATATATGCTGTCTACAAGAGACCCACTTCAGACCTAGAGACACATACAGACTGAAAGTGAGGGGATGAAAAAAGATATTCGACGCAAATGGAAATCAAAAGAAAGCTGGAGAAGTAATTCTCATATCAGACTAAGTAGACTTTAAAACAAAGACTATTACAAGAGACAAAGAAGGACACTACATAATGTCAAGGGATCAATCCAAGAAGAAGATATAACAATTGTAAAAATGTATACACTCAACATAGGAGCACCTCAATATATAAGGCAAATACTAACAGCCATAAAAGGGGAAATCGACAGTAACATAATCATAATAGGAGACTTTAGCAACCCACTTTCACCAATGGACAGATTATCCAAAATGGAAATAAAAGAGGAAACAGAAGCTTTGAATGATACATTAAACAAGATGGATTTAATTGATATTTATAGGACATTCCATCCAAAAACAACAGAATACACTCTCATCTCAAGTGCTCATGGAGTATTCTCCGAGATAGAGCATATCTTGGGTCACAAATTACGCCTCAGTAAATTTAAGAAAATTGAAATCGTATCAACTATCTTTTCCGATCACAACGCTATGAGACTAGATTTCAATTACAGGAAAAAATCTGTAAAAAATACAAACACATGGAGGCTAAACAATACACTACTTAATAACCAAGAGATCACTGAAGAAATCAAAGAGGAAGTCAAAAAATACGTAGAAACAAATGACAATGAAAACACAACAACCCAAAACCTATGGGATGCAGCAAAAGCACTTCTAAGAGGGAAGTTCATAGCAATAATATCCTACCTTAAGAAACAAGAAACATCTCAAATAAATAACATAACCTTACACCTAAAGCAATTAAAGAAAGAAGAACAAAAATCCTCAAAGTTAGCAGAAGGAAAGAAGTCATATAGATCAGATCAGAAATAAATGAAAAAGAAATGAAGGAAACAATAGCAAAGATCAATAAAACTAAAAGCTGGTACTTTGAGAAGATAAACAAAATTTATAAACCATTAGCCACAGTCACCAAGAGAAAAAGGGAGAAGACTCAAATCAATAGAATTAGAAATGAAAAAGGAGAAGTAACAATTGACACTGCAGAATTACAAAGGATCATGAGACACTACTACAAGCAATTATATGCCAATAAAATGGACAAACTGGAAGATATAGACAAATTCTTAGAAATGCACAACCTTCCGAGACTGAACCAGGAAGAAATAGAAAATATGAACAGACCAATCACAAGTAATGAAATTGAAACTGTGATTTAAAATCTTCCAACAAACAAAAGCCCAGGACCAGATGGCTTTACAGGCAAATTCTACCAAACATTTAGAGAAGAGCTAACACCTATCCTTCTCAAACTCTTCCAAAATATAGCAGAGGGAGGAACACTCCCAAACTCATTCTATGAGGCCATCATCACCCTGATACCAAAGCCAGACAAAGATGTCACAAAGAAGGAAAACTATAGGTCAATATCACTGATGAACAGAGATGTAAAAATCCTCAACAAAATACTAGCAAACAGAATCCAACAGCACATGAAAAGGATCATACACCATGATCAAGTGGGGTTTATTCCAGGAATGCAAGGATTCTTCAATATACACAAATCAATCAATGTGACACACCATATTAACAAATTGAAGGAGAAAAACCCTATGATCATCTCAAGAGATGCAGAGAAAGCTTTCGACAAAATTCAACACCCATTAATGATTAAAACCCTGCAGAAAGTAGGCCTAAAGGGAACTTTCTCAACAAATAAAGGCCATATATAAAACCCCACAGCTAACATTGTCCTCAGTGGTGCAAAACTGAAACTATTTCCAGTAAGATGAGGAACAAGACAAGGTAGCTGACTCTCACCACTATTATTCAACATAGTTTTGTAATTTTTGGCCACAGCAATCAGAGAAAAAAAAGAAAAAAAAGGAATCCAAATTGGAAAAGAAAAAGTAAAGATGTCACTGTTTGCAGATGATATGACACTATACATAGAGAATCCTAACGATGCTACCAGAAAAATACTAGAGCAATGAATTTGGTAAAGTAGCAGGATAGAAAATTAATGCACAGAAATCTCTTGCATTCCTATACACTAATGATGAGAAATCTGAAAGCAAAATGAAGAAAACACTCCCTTTTACCATTGCAACAAAAAGAATAAAATATTGGAATAAACCGACCTAAGGAGACAAAAGACCTGTATGCAGAAAATTATAAGACACTGATGAAAGAAATTAAAGATGATACAAATAGATGGAGAGATATACCATGTTCTTGGATTGGAAGAATCAGTATTGTGAAAATGACAATACTATCCAAAGCAATCTACAGATTCAATGCAATCCCTATGAAATTACCAATGGCATTTTTATAGAACTAGAACAAAAAAATCTTAAAATTTGTATGGAGACACAAAAGACACCAAATAGCCAAAGCAGTGTTGAGGGAAAAAAAGCATATCTGGAGGAATCAGACTCCGTGACTTCAGACTATATTACAAAGCTACAGTAATCAAGACAATATGGTACTGGTATGAAATAAGAAATACAGATCAATGGAACAAGACAGAAAGCCCAGAGATAAACCCACTCACCTATGGTCAACTAATCTATGACTAAGGAGGCAAGGATACACAATGGAGAAAAGACAGTCTCATCAATAAGTGGTGCTGTGAAAAGAGGAAAGCTACATGTAAAGAAATGAAATTAGAACACTCCCTAACACCATACACAAAAATAAACTCAAAATGGATTAGAGACCTACATGTAAGACCAGACACTATAAAACTCTTAGAGGTAAACATAGGAAGAACACTCTTTGACATAAATCACAGCAAGATCTTTTTTGATCCACCTCCTAGAGTAATGGAAATAAAAACAAAAATAAACAAATGGGACCTAGTGAAACTTAAAAGCTTTTGCAAAGCAAAGGAAACTACAAACAATACAAAAAGACAACCCTCAGAATGGGAGAAAATATTTGTAAATGAATCAACAGACAAAGGATTAATCTCCAAAATATATAAACAGTTCATGGAGCTCAATTTTAAAATAAAAAACAACCCAGTCCAAAACTGGGCAGAAGTCCTAAATAGACAGTTTTACAAAGAAGACATTCAGATGGTCAAGAAGCACATGAAAAGCTGCTCAGCATCGTTAATTATTAGAGAAATGCAAATGAAAACTACAATGAGGTATTACCTCACAACAGTCAGAATGGGCATAATCAGAAAATCTATAAAAAACAAATGCTGGAGAGGGTGTGGAGAAAAGGGAACCCTCTTGCCTGTTGGTGAGAATGTAAATTGATACAGCCACTATGGAGAACAGTATGGAGGTTCCTTAAAATACTAAAAATAGAATTACCATATGACCCAGCAATCCCAGTACTGGGTATATACCCAGAGAAAACCTTAATTGAAAGGACTCATGTACCCCAGTGTTCATTGCAGCACTATTTATAATAGCTAGGTCATGGAAGCAACCTAAATGCCCATTGCCAGATGAATGGATAAAGAAGATATGGCACATATATACAATGGAATACTACTCAGCCATAAAAAGGAACGAAATTGGGTCATTTGCAGAGTCGTGGATGGACCTAGAGACTGTCATACACAGTGAAGTAAGTCAGAAAGAGAAAAACAAATACGTATATTAACGCATATATTTGAAACTTAGAATAGTGGTACAGATGAACCAGTTTGCAGGGCAGAAATTGAGACACAGATGTAGAGAACAAATGAATGGACACTAACGGGGGAATGTGGCATGGTGGTGGTGGTGGTGGGATGAACTGGGAGATTGGGATTGACATATATACACTAATATGTATAAAATGGATAAGTAATAAGAACCTGCTGTATAAAAACATAAATAAAATAAAAATTAAAAAACAAAAGACCATTATATAGCCTTATTTTCTGGTGACACTCAAATACCATTAAATATAACTTTTGAACCACTGGAAATTAAGCACTTCATCACATTTAATTTGGATCAAAATAGAAATAAAAATGATTATAATCCTTTTGAAAGCAATAAATATTGTCATATATCATGCAAAGTTTGTGGGTCACAGCAAAATCTGTACTCATAGGAAAATGTAAGTGCTTTCAGTAATAAGAAGTATGAATAAAATAGAAGTATTATTCCACTTAATTTTTAAAAAATAAATCTAATAGAAAAGGAAGAAAAATTACACATAGCTGAAACTAATAAGGTAGGAAAAACAAAAACATACAAATATTGATTAATATAATTTTTTTGAAAAGATAAAGCCAATACATAAACCACAAATGATCTCAAGGAAAAATACAGGGGAGAGAAACAATACAGATTAGGCATACAAATGAAGATATACCATAAACTACAGTGGAAATACTGTGCTTAACTCTTTAGACACAAATTTGAAAGCCTAAAGAAAATGGGTAGTTTTCTAGCTAAACTTAAATTACTAAAATAAACTCAAGAAGATGTAAAAAACTTGAAAAGACCTTAAAGAATGAGAAGATGACTAAAAATCAACCTTAAAACCAGCCAGGGTACCTGACAGTTTCACAACTGAATTCTATCTCATATTTAATGGATTTGTAGACCTTCAAATACTACTTAAGCTATATTTAACAGTAGTAAAGATGAAAATCTCCTAATTAATTTTATAAGTCTAAAAAAGAGATAGGATCATAAAATTATAATCTCACATATATATACATTCATATATTATGTAGAGAGAGAATATAATTCTTAAGTATGATTTTTGTAAATAGAAACCCCAAAAGCTTTAACATAAAAATAATAGAATATTGTAATATGGATTAGTTAATAATTAATATTAAAAAAAAGTATATTTGTTTTGTGCTTATAATAACCTCTAGGAATGGAATTTGGAAAAGAAAGTATTTTAATCAAAAGAGTGAATAAAATAATAATTAGTAACAAATTAAAGTTATAAGGTAATCTTACAAATTGAACACATTATCAACAATAACATTTACAATAAAGCAGTCTACAAATACTTGAAAGACATAGGGAAATAAATATTACCAGGCATCCAAAAGGAGTTTTTGAGTATAGATGAACAATAAATTCAGTACAGACTATCATAGCAGATGCCATAAAAAAGGGATAGTACTTTGAGTTAACATAATTCTTGTTTTTGGTGTAAGAAAGCAATGTGTCTGTTCTGGCATTGAATTTAGGTGGGAATTTACTGAATGAGTACATGTTTTAGAATTATTGAAGAACACAATATATGGTACTGTTAACATGTCTTTGAAAAGGTAGAAAAGTTTTCAAAATGGTAGTTTGCATATCTATTTGAAACTCTGATGGTTAAGTTTGTTTCTTCTTTTTAGGTCACATGGGGCTCATGTGGTATAGCTTGCCATTAAATGACCATATAAAATTTTTTGTTTGTTTGTTTTTTTGTCGTTTTTAATTAAGAACATATTCCTTTAAACCATCAAAAAATTCAAAGTGGCTTTAAATGTTTAAAACTTAAAAACAATTTTGGCTCTTATATTTATAGGGATATTTATACCAATTGTTTTAGAAATAGAAATTTTCTATTGACGTGGAAGGAATCTAATTAAACATGAGTGTGTTTGCTTCTTAATGTAGGTTCATAAATTCCTAAATTGTTATCCAATTTTGGTTTGTTCTGAGTATATTTTCTATTCTGAAAAATCAGATGGCTTTAGATGATTTTTAAGGTTCTTTCCTGTTTATTTTGTAATTTGTTAAATTTATTTTTACTTCTAATTATTTTTTAATATCCACTATCATGGTTTACTATTTGAATTCTTGTATGTGATCACTAAAATATGCACCACTAAATACTTTATTAATATTCTAACTTCAGACCTATTTTCTATTTGACAAAATAAAACAAAACCTTTCCAAAGTTTGATTTTTTTAAATTCGGTAACAGACTTAAAAGTTGCTTTTCTTTTTCCCTGGCAGTTATTGAACTTTCTTGCAAGAGATTATTAGCTAAAGGTCATCACCTTTTTATTTTGTTAAAGCTAAAGAATTTATTATCTCATCCTTAATACTATGGCAGATCATTTTCTTCATGGGCTGTGTAGAACATAAATAATGCAAGATTTAAAATCTTAGAATCCCTTTATCAGTAGATAGCAAAGTACTTTAAAAAATCCTTTTCTGGCTTGAGTTAATGGTCTACTTTTATGCTGAATTCACTCAAGGATTTGTGAACTGTTTATGCATGGGAGACAAACCACTGATACTGGGCAGGTCTGAGGGTAAACAGGTTACCACAGATTGAATCCACTCTCCATAAATTTCACAAGAAAAGAGAATTGATGGAAATAAATTGTAGTTTTTAATTTTATAATTTGGATGAACTTACCTTCTTTTACTTCCATTACCGGTTTTCTGGCACGCCTGCTACAACAGGAAAGAAAGAAATTAAAAAATGGAAATGGAACTATGCAGTAAGAATGGAAAAAAAAACTGCATAAATGTGATGCCCAGTAGAAATATTTTTGCAGTTGGAAGCAGAATGGTCACATTTACTTTCCTTAGTAGAGTTTAAATAAAATAGACACAGGAAGGTCCTGACTGACAGAAATGTAACACATTTCTCAAATATTACAATTTCTATTACCACCCAGAGAAGGAGAAATAAAAGTCAGTATTACACTTTTCCAAAATGCATGTACTGGAATACTGCCAAATAGTTATGTGGCAAATTTTGACCTACTTCAATATGCTTATCAACAGAGGGTTCAAAAGATCAGCAGTTCTGCCTCTGGAAATTCAGAGGCCTAATTAATCTTATTTATATATTCTAAAAATCACTGTTATTTTTAAAGCACCTTTGAAAAACTGGCTTATGCATTTGATTCCTAAGCCTTCCTAATTGTGACAGATGTTAAACTGCTATAATCCAGAAAAAAAAAAAATCTTCAATTGACCTGCATCTTTTTCTGCATTAAATGTTTGAATGTCAAAATAATTCCATTAGCTGGTATTGGATAATAATAATAATGAGGAAAAAAAATTCAGTGTAAAATAGTATAAATTAAATTTCCTATGTATACAGCATAATGATTATAGGTATTCAAACACAAATAAACATGTTTAATAAAAAAAAAATGTTAAGAAACTTTTTTTTGGCCTCACTTATCTTTATTTCATTTCTTACTATGGTTCCAACTTATAACGCAATAAAGAGAACTGCTGACATATATTCCAAAAATCTTCAACAAATGTTAAAAACAAGCAAACAAAAAACCTTTCTGGTGAACTATGAAATTAAAAAATTCAGCTAACAAAATACACTGTGTTATGCAGTATTTTTACCCTTTGGTCCTTTTCTAAAGCTTTTAAGAACATAGAGAAAATGAAGTCACCCAAGCTCCAACTGAAATAAGGAATAACTCAGGTCTTTAATCCAGTCTAACTAATTTAACATTCTCATCCAAAAATAAAAGAAAGTAAAACCAATATAATTTATCTCTCTGTACCTATTATTACCTGCAACAAAATTTTTAAGTAGTTCTACATTTTTTACTACAAAGTGTCAGATATGGTATTTTGAATAACTTAATACAAGAAAATTAAATTGATATTATGGGGACAATCATTGGTAATTTATTGAAAGCATTTTAATATAACAAAATATATAGCAAATAATTATTAATCACTTAGTGAAGGAAGATAGGGCCTGGTAGATACATGCAGCAGGTGTTGGGTTAAAGAAACAGTCCAATGGTGACAGACAAAGAAATATTTGTAAGAAAAGTCATAATTAATAGTAGATATAGATACAAATAACGTCCCAAAAGCATTTCTGAGAAAGACATAATTTGATGGACACGGGCAGGGATATATATAAATGTTTAAATAGTTTTGTGAATATTGATTAGCTGGGTATTTTTAATATGTGGGTGAAGGAGTAGTATGCTATGGGACAAAAATGATGGACCCGAATATGAGTTTGATGGTTTCTCAGATAAAATAAGTGTGCATTTTTATTTATTTAAACATGGAGATACTATCCTGCTGGTATGATATCTCCACTGGGCCCATTAAAACTTACTGTGTCAACCTTCGTTTCACACATTACTGACAAAACAGGACATAACCCTTCTGCTCTAAAGGAAATACATACTGAGAGTTGTTTTTTTAAAGAAAGAAAGAAGGAAAAACCTGATCTTTCATGTAAATATAGTCTTAAGCATTTTGAAGAAACAGATCATTGACTTGGTGCAAAAGCTTTTCCAGCCTATCATGTAAATATAGATTTAATGACTTTGTAAATTTCAGGTCAATGGTCCAATAGACCAAAAAGTCTTGGAGCTGTTACAGGGAATCCTGTAAATGCATATTTAGGGAATTAAAAAAATGCAGATTATTGACTTGATTTTTGATGCAAAGTAGCCATTACAGTTTATCAGGTAATTAAATATCCTATCATAAGAAGTACATTTATAGATGCAGTCATAATTTATGAACAGAATTAAATGTAACATTACTTTCAAAACCATTTGGTTAATTTTGATATTCTTTTTTGGTACCTTTTCTTCTCCTCTTCTCCCTTATATATGTTTCTTTAGGTGTAGGGCAGGGAGTTTTTCCTCAAACCTTTTAGTGTCTCTGGTTAGGTCTGAAAATTAAATTGACAAAGACAAATTAACAGGAGAAAAGCATAGAAATTTATTTAATGTAAGTTTTACATGACACAGGAGACTTCATAAGGAGATAAGACCCAAAGAAACAGTTAGACTTGTGTATTTTTATGCTAGGTTTGATGAGTGGGCAGTAGTGTAAAACTATGGTACATTAAGGAGTATGAAGTAAATGCGGTAAATTGGGGGAAACTTACAAAGTCCTGTTTGTTAGGATCCTCATCTGTGTCCCTTTGTCTTCAGAGGTAAGGATGAGCCTTTCCTCTAGGCATAGGGAGGGCATCTCTCATAGAAAGGTTTTATGACCTGTTTCAAAGAAGAAGTGTAGGTGGGGAGGAGGTCAAAATGACCTTCCTGCTTCTGCCATTTTCTCAAACCCCTTCAACTTAAATTCAGTATGGGAAGATGCCATATTTTGGGGTAGCATGCCCTGAACCCCATAATATGAATAAGTATGCTTCACTCTAATAACTTCATAGACCTTTGCAAAATTTGGAAATTTTTCAATAAACTACATAATTGAATACTGTCAAAATTTTTCATTACATTGTGACTTCATCAATTATAATCCAGGTAGTGATTTTGGATATATTCCTGTAATACAGAATAGTTTAAAATATTTCCTTTAATATCTTTCTTCAAAAGACATTCATGTGTTAAAGTTAATAAAGGACTTAAAGCTTATCTCCTCTGTATTGGTTAAGAGTTTGGCATGCTTCTCTGTTTATGGCACCCATAACTTTTATTTAACTCTGCCTAGATGAGCTCATTTTTTTCAGTGATAGTTGCAATTATATATGTTAAAACAGATATAATCCATTATTTGGACAAAAATTAGTCATTTATTTAAAAACCACGTTATTTACCAGAAAGCCTATACTAGTAAAAGTAAAATCAAGGTGTAGTGTTCTTCTAAAGTATCTTTTTTAGGATAATATTTGCCCTATGTGTCAGTTTTGTTTTTTTTGAATCCACATTTAACTTTAAGACTACTGTGTACAAGCTCTGAATCAGACCATATTTAATATATTTTTCAAACCTACAACAGAAAAAGTATTTCAGTCAAATATTTGGGTTACATATGATGCACAGAAATGTTTCATATCACTTAAATAATTGTACAAAAGGAAAATATTGGTATTTTCAAATAGAGAAAAAATTTAAACATACTTACTAAAACACCTTCCTAAGCCTAAAAGTCAATACTCAATATTTCCACAAGTTCTACTTGGATAAATACTTGATAGATAAGTGGCCCATCTTCTTTTTTTTCCCACACTTGAACTATAAAACATTTCTTTCAAAAAAGGGATATCTGAATGTTTTGTTGCGTTTTGTTGCTTTCAGGAAGAACCTCAAACCTTACAGAGGTCATGATCATCAGAATCCCTTCAACACCTAGTTTCCAGTTTACCTTTCTTGCCTTATCTCTTCATAGTCTCCATAAAAGCTGCACAGAACCAGCAGGTCCCTTAAGCTCCCTTGGTCTCTCTTAGCAATGTGTATCTGCCTGGGATACTCTTTATTCTGTTTTTCAGGTGAAAAACTGTTCTCAGATGTGCTAGACACTGATAATGCAAAATGAATGAGACACAATTTCCATTCTTAAAGGGCTTTACAGGTACTGCTCTTTCAGGGCTGTGTTCACTCATCCTATGAAATCATCCTTCACATCTCAAGATAAAGTTAAATATGTTTTCTGAATCCTACATCTTCTTTCCCACACCTCCATTTTAACTGTAAACTCAAGTTATTCGGTAATGTAGTAATCTATTTATATTATATCTACCCATTCTTTTGCAAGTTCCTTAAGAAAAAGAACTCATATTTCCTCCTTTATTTTAGTCTGGATCATTGTAAATACTTATTTAAATAAATTTTGGTGAATGTATCATAAATGATAAATTAAAAGCTAAAGTAAGTTCAAAAATGGAAAATATATAGTAGGTCCATGTATAAAGCATTGTTTTGTTTTTTCCTATATTTACATTTACTGAGAGATGACTGGTAAAACTCTTCAGTTTGTATAATTGTCTATTTCTCCTTTTGGCTCTTTTAATTTTTGCGTTATGTATTTTGAGACTATGATATTAGTTTCACATAAATTTGGAACTGTTAAATATCCTTGGTGGGTTGATCATTTTGCTACTATAAAATTTTCTCTTTGTCTCTAGTAATACTTTCTGCTTTGAAGCTTACTTTACCCGATACCACTACAACTAAACCAAGTATTTTTTGTTTAGTGTTGGCTTGCAAATATGTCTATTTTCAATCTTCACATTTCCTTAGTATTTAAGAATTTTCTTTTTTAAGCAGCATATAGGTGGTTTTGTTTTTGTATTCAGCTACACAATCCTTGTCTTTCAATTGGAATATTTAATATGTTTACATTTAATGTAATTACTGATATGTTTGAGTTTAACTCTACAAACTTGCTTCTGATTTTGTCCCAAATATTCCAGATTTGTCCCAAATATTCAAGGTTACTCTTTGACTCCTTTTATTCTTTCTTTTGGGTTAAGAATTATTATAATTTTTGTGTTTTCTATTTTATTGTCTTTTTAATGAAACATTTTACTTTTTTATAGTGAAAACCAAGATAATACAAAATTTTATACAAACTTATTAAAGACATAAAATTGTACTTTTACCATTTCCCTAATAATTACATAGACTTTTGAATACTTTACTTTCAATTACTACCATCCATCTTTATGCCAATGTTAACATATAATACATACCTATATAATATATAACCCTAAAACCAAAAACATCATTACTATTATTTTAGACAGGCATTATTTGTTTAAATCTACCTATATATTTGACCTTTCTTTTGTTCTTCATTTTTAACCATGTCTTCCTGCTTTCAATCTATAAGGATTGTCTTCTGGAGTATTTCCTTTATCTCAAACCTGCTGATGACAACTTCTCTCCATTTTTATTTGTCTTAATGTCTAGATATCATTATTTAACTTTATATAGATAAATGTATAAACCTATACATACACATATATAACAGTATATAAATATTTATAAATTTTAACAACAGTTTCTGATTTGATTATTATAGCATTATCACTTGTATAGCTAAATAATGAGTTATATTAAAACCACAATCCAAAGTACATTTTCACTCAGTTATCTTAATTATTAAGAATAATTTATTTGCTTCAATGTGGACCCTCTTATTCAGCAAATTTGTTTTTCTCAATGATAAATTATCTTAAGTATTGAGAATTTTAACTACATTTGCAGTATTATTCACAATATTGTCAGCTGTTATATTTGAAAAATTAATTTCCAGAAACTTTATTTTCATTTTGTTTTAATTTGATGGAAAAAATCAAACTGTTCTTAGAATTAATTTGTCTTTTTAACAAATTTGACACTAGCAGAAGTAAAACTAGTATAATTTGACTGTTTGAAAGTTCTTCCTGCTATTGGAACCAAATTGTTAACAATTATTGCTTCACTTTTCTAGGTGCAAAAAAAGGCTTGGAAGAGAAAATGATCAAATGTATTTCCACAAAGCAAAAACAATGGTTTAACGTAAATGAAAAGTCATGCTTCACAGAGAAATATGTAAATACATTTTTTGAAGCTACAGGTAGTAAACTGTCATTTTAGTTATCATTTTTAATATATTTTTAATAGAACAGAATGATGCTTTTTAAGCAAAAAACAAATTTTCTTCTGCTTTTACGGTTTTCATAGAGTCACTAATACCATGAACTCACCCTGATAAATGGAAAATTCTGACATCTAGTTTGTGTTAAAATTAAACATTCATCATCAAATTTGGAAAATGAAAAGCTGATACTTTTTTTCAATGAATCATGTGGTTTCCTTTTTTTAATGAGTTGCTACTCAAAGGGCTTATTGAAAAAATTTTTTTAATGTATTACTAAAAAATGAGGTATTAAATTATAGTTTAAGATTTACACTGTATAATTAATAACAAAGCTATTATACTAACAGCATTCTGACGGTTCTCTCTAAACACTATTTTGAACACCACAATCTCTATTTTCTACACATTCCCTGTATATCTAATCAATATCTACTCACATTTTCTGCTGACTTCCTCAACCAACAGCCTAGCAACTTTGTTTATGGGGGAGCCTGGCAATATTTACCCAGCAGAATCCAGAATGACTTTTGACCGGTGACTGATTGCTGTGTCTCTCTCATACTGACCCTATTTCACTCACAAGCCTCCTGATCAGAAGAAACCTTATAAGATCCTGAATTTCAAGTCTGTCGCCATGATGGAAGGAAACTTCTGAAGGTCTGGGGAGGGGTGAATATATTTTACATGTGGAAGGAATGAAAATAATTATGCTAGAGAGTGGATTGTGGTAGATTGCCAAAAAATTCCCAATTCTTCCCCCTTCCCTGTATCCATGAACTCTGTCATACAACTTTATAGTGAACTTCCATGTGATTTTAAGGCTTATAAAACACTGGCATGTACTCCTGCTTGTTCTCATCTGCCTTCACCATGAGAAGATGCTTCAGCTAGCCTGCCAGAGAGAACTGAGAAGAGTGTGGTACAGAGCTAAGCCATCTCAGCCCATAGTCAGATGATCCACAGATGATTCAGTCCCCAGCCTTAGAGCCAGCTGATTCTCAAGACATGTGAGCAAGCCCAGTTGAGACCAGAAGCACCTACCTGAAATCTCTGAACTTCAAACTCCTTAGCTTAATAAATTATTGTTGTATGTCACTAAGGTTTGGTGGTTGTTTACCAAATAGTATTTCTGTGACAATAGATCACTGATACTGAAATAAGGAATGCCTGATAGAATTTTTCAGATCAGGAAGCATGTACAAGATTCTCCAAGTCTGTCTAACTAGGAGGTGGCAGGACTGGGAATAAATCAACATATTCTTACCCCCAAAATAGCACTTTCATCACTACTTGTGTAAGCAATCTCTTTAAATCTTTTCTGTTTCTGAAATGGTTTTAACATTAATTATTTCTTTAACATAATTATTTCTTAGATATTCTTAAGGTAAATTTTTTAGAGGGATCTCAAATCATTGCTTACATTTTCCTTTCCAACATGAATCCCCTTTAAGTTCATGCAATTTTCACATTATTTTTTAACTTCTTATTTCATCTTCTAGTATCACATGAGGGAAAAACAAAGAAGCTTTGGAAAAATTTCAATAAAAGTCTTATCTACCCTCCTCTTTAGAAATGATGTGTCTTGATTTTAAGTTTAAAGACTCTAACCAAAAAGAGATATTTGAACTTGATATGAATTGAGTGACTTCTTGTGTTTGATGTCAGAAACAAGAAGTATTTCTCTGAATCCCCAAGGTGCCTGTTTTTGTATAGAATGTTTAGATTTTCTTTGAAAAAATCAAGGGGGGTGGAGACACATGGCACTAATGTTGAGCAACTTGACAATATTGTGACTAAAGGCTGAACATTTGTTAATGTCCCACTACAGAGGATGGCGATAATCAAATTCAGTAATTAAGGTCTTTTATGCTATTTAAATAAGGTAATCAGTATCAATGAATGATTCTTCACTTTGGGTTGCATTAGAATCATATGGGGGAGCTTAGCATCACAACCCCAAGTTCCTAATGTAACTGGCTTCCAGTGGAACTAAGTCAAGCTTTTCAGGTGATTTTAATGTTTACTAAGGGTGGATAAAAACTACTCAACTATTTGTTATTATGTATAAGTTAAAATTATTTGATACTTCATGAGAAACTTTAAATTTAATTTGAGTATTGTGGCACTTCATATCCATTATTGTTTTTTTCTCTGATGTCTCCTAAGCACATATAATGTTATCTCGTACATAATGAGTACTCAATTAATAGTGACTGAGTTTAACAGTACATGGAATAGTGAATGAAAAAATAAATAAATGAACAAATAAATGAAACACACTTTATACTCAAGCTATAGCTGTGGTAATTATTCTAGCAAAGGCAATATCTTGTAAAACATTAAGAGAACCATTGTTTTATGAGTTTATGAATCAAGATTTTTGTGTTCTTCCTTTAATTTAATGATTCTCAATCTTTAGCACATATCAGAATCATTTGGAGGTTTGTTATAACTCAGATTGCTGGGCTCCAACCCCAGAGTTTCTGATTCTCTAACTCTGGCCTGAAGCTTGAGAATTTGCATTTGTAACAAGTTCCCAGAAGACATTAAGTGTTGCTTATCTGGGGCCACACTTTTAAGAACTGCTGCTCAGACTCATCTGCAGTACCTTTTTGTGAAATCTTTGCAGTTACCCAAAGACCTTCGCAAAGGTCTGACATATCCCACCTGCCTGATGTTCTGGTATCACTCAGCTCTCATCATATTGCCCTGTGGGAATTTTAATGCCAGGAAACTCACAATGATGCTCTGTGTTCTTCTATGCTGTGACTAATGCCATCCGTTGTCTCTGACCAGGGCTCTCAAGTCAGTATTCTCAAGTCATTCATTCATTCTGCCAGTATTCATTAAATTGGGAATTTGCAAGTTGGGCAAAATCTCTGATCAGTCACCATTCTTAACAGGACATATTAAAATATAAAATCAATTTCAGGACTTCTTTACAGCATGGTGAGCAGCAGTTTTCCCGGCATCTTATAACACTGACATTGAAAAGATCTACAGCATTTTTAATTGGAAGCCCTTGAATAGTTACTTTTCTTCAGAGATTCTCAGCTCTCCACTTAAGTGGGATTCTTAGTGCATATAACATAAAAAAAAAAGAAAGAAAGAAACATAAAGGAAAAGAAATGGTTACTTTTGTCCCAGTTGAGCCAGAAGAAATGTGCTACGTCTGACTCTTCTTAGAGGCTCATTATTCATTCATTTCAGAACTGATTCTACAAACAAATAGCAACAATAAAAATATATCAAAATGGTTTAAAAATCTCACCAAATGCATCGGTATCCCAGGAGACTTTACGGCTAGCCTTTGACATAAACTCAGCACAGAACATATGGCATAGTATCTATCAAGATTTAGAGCAGGACTGGTGTAATTCTTTCCCCCACAATTTTTTTTCTGGTTTTATTGAGATATAATTGACATACATCATTATATAAGTTTAAGGTGTATGGCATGATGATTTGATTTGCATGTATTATGAAATAAATACTGCAGTAAGTCCCCCATAATTTTAAATAGTCTATCTTTAAGAGCAGTTTTAGGTTCACAGCATTATTAAGCAAAGAGTAAGGACATTTACCATATACTCCTTGCCCTCACACATGCATAGCTTCCCCAATTATCAACATTCCCCACTAGAGCAGTGCATTTGTTACAACTGATGAACCTACAATGACACATCATTATCACCAAGAGGCCATAGTTTACATTAGGCTTTACTCTTGGTGTTGTACA